>NC_037669.1:104866863-104880793 GCF_003255815.1 Theropithecus gelada
AAAAAAAAAAAAAAAAAAAAAAAAAAACAAGTATTCCAAACAGATGATAAAATTCAATTTATATTAATTTTCTAAATAAAATAAAAGGCTTCAAAGAAATATCATCTTTGGGCCGGGCGCTGTGGCTCACACCTGTAATCCCAGCACTTTGGGAGGCCAAGGTGGGCAGATCACCTGAGGTCAGGAGTTCAAGATCAGCCTGACCAACATGGAGAAACCCCATCTCTACTTCTAAAAATACAAAATTAGCCAGGGTGGTAGTGCATGCCTGTAATCCCAGCCACTCAGGAGGCTGAGGCAGGAGAATCGCTTGAACCCGGGAGGCGGAGGTTGCAGTGACCCGAGATCGCACCATTGCTCTCCAGCCTGGGCAACAAGAGCGAAACTCCATCTCAAAAAAAAAAAGAAAAAAAAAAATCATCTTTGTTCCAAGATTTTAGGAGCTAGCTTCTCAGACATAGGGGTATGTATTTATTCTCCTTTGCTTTTCTCTACCCCTAGAGGTACTTTTTTAAAAAGTTTGAAAAGCACAGCTCTAAGTCTTCTATCATTTTCTTAACTTCTTCCACTTTTGAATTTTAAACCTACAACTTCTCTAAGCTCATTTTCCCTAACTTCCTTCCCTTCCAGTTTTACAAGCCTACCTGAGTGGCAGACATCACAACTATTTTGCAGGATTCTGGCTTCTTCCTACTTTTCCCCACCACAGCATTTTGTATAGTGCATATATATAATAATGACAATTCAACTTTAAGATCTAAGGATGACATGGAAGTCCCTAGTCGATAAAACTGTGATAACTGGGAACCTAAGGCTGTTCCCCAATAGATGATGAACTCCTAAAGGACAGGAATAAGGTTTTATTATTTTGTTATTCTTGATAACTTAGCTCAGGACCTGGCTCAGAGTAAATTCTCAGGAAATGTTTTTGCTTTTTTCTTTTTTTTTTAAATGAATGAACCTTTTTAATATGACCTTGATCTAAGTCACATTGAGGACACTGATAATACAAACAAAAAACAACAGTAAATTCAAAGACAACAATTCTGAAGAAAAGCTATTTGCTTTTTAGAACAGTAGAAAGAATGTCTTTCTCATCCCAATCCAAATCAGTGTTTTCCTTTCATATTTTCAAAATGTAGGAAAAAATGGGCAGAAGGAGGTAGGGGGGAACAGAAATATTTTTGACCACCTCACCCAGTTTCAGCATGTTGTTCCAGGATCCAGAACCTGTCAGTTCACAAGATGAAGAGTTCGAAAATACCTTAAAATCAAACATAATCACTTCTGTAGCATCTCAATTTTGTTATCTCAGTAAGTTTCTATTATGAAAACATAACTTTTTCTTAGGTAGCTCACAGAAGAGATACCATCAATAAGACCTAAGGTTTAATTTGTCAAGACTCACAAAATGATGTAGAAATAACAATTCCAAGGCCAGGCGCAGTGGCTCACGCCTGTAATCCCAGCACTTTGGGAGGCTGAAGAGGGCGGATCACAAGGTCAGGAGTTCCGAGACCAACCTGACCAATATGGTGAAACCCCGTCTCTACTAAAAATACAAAAATCAGCCAGGAATGGTGGTGGGTGCCTGTAGTCCCAGCCACTTGGGAGGCTGAGGCAGGAGAATTGCTTGAACCCAGGAGGTGGAGCTTGCAGTGAGCCGAGATCATGCCACTGCACTCCAGCCTGGAAGACAAAGCCAGACTCTGTCTCAAAAAAAATAAAATAAAATAAAATAACAATTCCAGTTTCTTTGTACAAACTTAAATAAGAAGGCATATGTAATAATATTTAGCTCCTTACAAACACGTTTTAAATGTTCAATTTATTAACCTTTAATTTCTTGGCCTTTATATCACAGCTAATAAAGATACAAGTATTTCTGGAAAAATGTAATTGTATACATTAACTCTCAAACAGATAATTATCTAAAATGTAATGATGAAGTATAAAGATCAGTATTCCTAATGGAGTCTCATCCCCACTGACCTCTCCTGAAGGGGCCACATTCCGTGTTCCATTACAAGCAGAAGTTACCATGGGCTTTGTGGTCAGCTGGAATGGGAATCCAAATAAGCTGGCAGCATTGTAGAGACTGTTTTTCACTTGGTGAATAAAGCAATCTAGAAAGTGTCAACAAACTGTAAATATAGAGTAATAAACTTCCAGCAAAAAAATAAAACAATATTTTAGAAAGAGCCTCTCTCAATTTTTATTAAAAGTTCTATTGGCTGGGTGTGGTGCTCACACCTGTAATCCCAACACTTTGGGAGGCTAAGGTGGGAGGATTGCTTGAGCCCAGGAGCTCGAAACCAGCTTGGGCCACCATAGAGAAACCCCATCTGTACAAAAAATTAGCAGGAAATGGTATCGCACGCCTATAGTTCCAGCTACCTGGGAGGCTGAGGTGGGAGGATCACCTGAGCCCAGGAGGTTGAGGCTGCAGTAAGCTGTGATTGTGCCACTGCACTCCAGCCTGGGCAACAGAGTGAGACTCTATCTCCAAAAACAAAAATTAAAAAAAGTCCTATTTTCAACCATTGAAATAAAAAGGTATTTATAAAAATAATCGTTTTCTAGGTCAGGTGTGGTGGCCCATGCCTGTAATCCCAGCACTTTGGGAGGCTGAGGTGGGCAGATCACCTGAGGTCGGGAGTTCAAGACCAGCCTGACTAACATGAAGAAACCCCATCTCTACTAAAAATACAAAGAATTAGCTGGGCGTGCTGGCACATCCCTATAATCCCACCTACTCGGGAGGCTGAGGCAGGAGAATCGCTTGAACCCAGGAGTCAGAGGTTGTGGTGAGCCAAGATTGCTCCATTGCACTCCAGCCTGGGCAACAAGGGTGAAACTTTGTCTCAAAAAAAAAAAAAAAAAAAAAAAAAAAATTAGGCCAGACTCGTGGCTCACGCCTGTAATCCCAGCACTTTGGGTGACTGAGGAGGGTGGATTACTTGAGGTCAGGAGATCGAGAACATCCTGGCTAACACGGTGAAACCCCATCTCTACCGAAAATACAAAAAATTAGCTGGGCGTGGTGGTACACGACTGTAGTCCCAGCTACTCAGGAGGCTGATGTAGGAGAATCTCTTGAACCAGGGAGGCGGAGGTTGCAGTGAGCCAAGATCACGCCACTGCACTCCAGCCAGGGCGATAGAGTGAGACTCCATCTCAAAATAAATAAATAATCTTTTTCTAACTGAATAACTGGAACATCAGTATTGTAATTGTGTTTTTAAAATAAAACATCTGAACATAAAAACATAAAACCATCATTTTAGCAAATCCGTACTGATTCACACACATACACAAAATGTTCTGAAATGACAGCTGTTAAGCAATGAGTTCTCCAGGATATATAAAATAAATTTTTGCCGGGCGTGGTGGCTCACGCCTATAATCCCAACACTTTGGGAGGCTGAGGCAGATGGATCACGAGGTCAGGAGTTCAAGACCAGCTTGGCAAACATGGTGAAATCCCATCTCTAAAAAAAATACAAAAATTAGCTGGGCTCAGTGGTGTGTGCCTGTAGTCCCAGCTACTTGGCAGGCTGAGGCAGGAGAATCACTTGAACCTGGAAAGTGGAGGTTGCAGTGAGCTGAGATCGTGCCATTACACTCCAGCCTGGACGACAGAGTGAGACTCCGTCTCACAAAAAATAAAATAAATAAATAAATAGATAAATTTTTACCACAGAGATGAGGGCATGATTAAACAACAAGGAGCATATAGCCGCCAAGTATGGTGGAATTCTGTCATAGTCTCACTAGTCTGTCCTTACTTCCCAGGCAAGTAACAATGTACTATAGTTACCCTAAACAATTATTTACTAAGCCCCTATTAAATCTTGGCTAAGTATAAAATATGCAGCTTTTTTTTTTTTTTTTTTTTTTTTTGAGACAGTGTCTTACTCTGTCACCCAGACTAGAGTGCAGTGGCATGATCACTACTCACTGCAGCCTCAACCTCCCGGGCTCAAGTGATCCTCCTACCTCAGTCTCCTGAGTAGCTGGGATCACAGGCATGTACCACCATGCCTGGCTAATTTTGATTTTTTGGTAGAGGCAGGGTCTCACTATATTGCCCAGGCTGGTCTGGAACTCCTGGGCTCAAATGATCCTTCTGCCACAGCCTCCCAAAGTGCTGAGATTACAGGTGTATGCCACTGCACCTGGCCTAAAATATGCAGCTTTTAAACATCTAAGATGGAACAAGACTATCCCTCTAGTGGAGATGTGTTAGAAGATCTTAGGCCGGGCACCGTGGCTAATGCCTATAATCCTAGCACTTTGGGAGGCAGAGGCGGGCAGATCACTTGAGGTCAGAAGTTCAAGACCAGCCTGGTCAACATGGCAATATCTCGTCTCTACTAAAAATACAAAAATTGGCTGCGCACAATGGCTCACTCCTGTAATCCCAGCACTTAGGGAGGCCGAGGCAGGCAGATCACTTGAGGCCAGGAGTTCAAGACCAGCCTGACTATCATGGCAAAACCGTCTCTACTAAAAATACAAAAATTAGCTGGGCATCATGGCACACACCTATAATCCCAGCTACTCTGGAGGCTGAGGCAGAAGAATCGCTTGAACCCAGGAGGTAGAGGTTGCAGTGAGCCAAGATGGCACCATTGCACTCCAGTCTGGGCAACAGAGTGAGACTCCATCTCAAAAAATAAATAAATAAATAAATAAATTAATTAATTAATTAAATTAGCTGGGTCTGGTGGCACATGCCTGTAATTCCAGCTACTTAGGAGGCTAAAGCAGGAGAATCATTGGAACTGGGAGGTGGAGGTTGCAGTGAGCTGAGATCATGCCACTGCACTCCAGTATGGGTGACAGTGGGAGACCCTGTCTCAAAAAAAAAAAAAAAAATCTCAGGCTCATCCCCTTGCCACCAAAAATAAAGGGAAAGGGTTGGTTTCAGTGCTTTCCTCACTTCCTCCTTTTATTACACTACCTCTTTCTCACTTTCTGTATATCTGATGTAAGCTTTCTACAATTTCCTATTTCCTAATTAAGGGTATTTGAAAACACTAGTTTGAGAAAAACAGAACATCACGTTAGCCAATCTGCTTTAGAGAAAGATAGACTGCAATGGTAGCTTTTAAGCAGTGCTCCAGAACATGTAAAATACTTTCCAGAAACACAGGGAAATAACAAACAAAAGGGAGAAAGTAATGGCCAGGTAAAGCACAATCCAATTTGAGTAATTTGCTAATAGTTATAAGTACCAAACGATGCAAACGAGTTGTTTTTCATTTTAGGAATACAAAGAATTCCAGGTTATCCCCCTCTAATACTGCTGAGAGATATTACACACTCTGCTGTACTTTATAAGGAGGAGAAAAAGAGCTTTAGCGATTGATGCTTAACCACAGTCTGTCATCCAGACCCTAGAGGACAAGAGTACTCTTGGTAACACAGCAAATTGTGGCTACTACACAATATCATAATATTTGTTTTCCTACGAGTGTTATCAAAATCTGGATATGTCCCTGAGATTATGTCAAAAGATCTCACTGATTTTTTTAAAAAACAGAAGGCCTGCCTCATCTGTAAAATGGGGAAAAGATCACCTTACTTTCCTGAGACTGAACTACATAGATCTCTTAAAATCCCTTTCACCTTTAAGGTCATGAGCCTGAGCCAGGTACAGTGGCTCATTTAATCCTAGCACTTTGGGAGGCCAAAGTGGGTGGATCACTTGAGGTCAGGAGTTTGAGACCAGCCTGGCCAACATAGTGAAACCCTGTCTCTACTAAAATACAAAAATTAGCTGCACTTTGGGAGGCCATGGTAGGTGGCTCATTTGAGGTCAGGAGTTCGAGACCAGTCTGGCCAATATGGTGAAACCTCATCTCTACTAAAATACAAAAATTAGCTGGGCGTGCTGGTACACACCTGTAATCCCAGCTACTCAGGAGGCTGAGGCAGGAGAATCGCTTGAACCTGGGAGGTGGAGGTTGCAGTGAATCGAGATTGTGCCACTGCACTCCAGCCTGGGTGACACAGCGAGACTCCGTCTCAAAAAAAAAAAAAAAAGATCATGAGCCTGAAATTCTGAGGTCTTCTTTTACCCTTGCTTTGCTTTTTTTTCTCTCAAAAGCAACCAGTGGAGTTGTACTGTCCAACACAATAGCTAGTAGCCAGATATGGTTACCTAACTTAAAATTTTATTAGAATCAAATAAAATTTAAAATTCAATTCCTCAATTGAACTAGCCACATTTCGAGTGCCCAACAGTCATCGCTGCAGAAGTTCTCTTGGACAGCACTCTACAGACCTTTACAAACTCTGCTACCCACTGCCTACCCTTTGGCTTAGATTTCCTTCTACAATTTGCCATTCAGAAAATCAACTACACAAGTTTGCATTTTCGACATTAGTTTACTTTTTAATTAAAAAAAAAAAAAAGTAAATCATACTACATATTTAATGGGAATGATGCAATAAGTGATCCTTAACACAGAAGTCCATAAAACAGAGGATTATCCTAAATAATTCAATCAGAAACCTTCTGTAACACCAAAGTTTGTGTTCTTGGTTTTTTTTTTTTTTAACCACATTCAAGTACAAGCTATTTATATTTTTCTTTAAAACTGACTTCCTTTTTTGGCTTTAAAAAAAGATAATTTTAAATTACTACTGCATATGTAAAGCCAACATCACCTGCCTTATAAAGAAATGAAAACACAGCCCGGTGCGGTGGCTCACACCTGTAATACCAGCACTTTGGGAGGCCGAGGTGGGCGGATCACTTGAGGTCAAGAGTTCAAGACCAGTGTGGCCAACATGGTGAAACCCTGTCTCCATTAAAAATACAAAAATTAGCTGGGCATAGTGGCAGGTGCCTGTAATCCCAGCTACTGGGGAGGCTGAGGCAGGAGAATCGCTTGAACCTGGGAGGCGGAGGTTGCAATGAGCCAAGATCGTGCCATTGCACTCCAGCCTGGGCAATGAGAGCGAAACTCCATCTCAAAAAAAAAAAAAAAGAAAAAAGAAATGAAAACACAATAATACTAAGTTCTAGTTGGGCCTGTTAAAAAATGAGAGATTAGCGTATATTAGGCAAGTATTGAAGATATACTAGCATTAAATCAAGATTTTCTGTTTGAAATAAACAGTATGTGAGCACCTCAAATAAATAACTGAAAAGGATACACCCTTTTTTTTTTTTTTTTGGATACACCTTTCTTAATACATAATCACAATTCAAATGTTACACAATGCTGTGAATGTGGAATCCCCTAAAATCATTTCCTAAATTGGTATCTATCCTGTGCTTTGGGAAATGCTGTTCTAATGAATTTAGTATAAATTCCTGTCATTCGAAAATGCTTGGCCAGGTATGGTGGTTCGCGCCTGTAATCCCAGCATTTTGGAAAGCCAAGGTGAGAGGATCACTTAAGCCCAGGAGTTCGAGATCAGCCTGAGCAATATAGCAAGATGCTGTCTCCATTAAAAAACAAAACAAAACAAAACGATAATTTGTCTTCAGCCATTTTTTTTCCCGAGCTCTATTCGCTATTTCTTGAATTTGCACAACTTTCCCATACTGTTCCCTCTGCCTGGAATATTTGTCCTTCCTATTGCTCTCCTTTGATATCCTATCCACCCTTCAAAACCTGGGCTAACATACTCACTCATACTAACTCCAGCAAACATTTACTGAGATTCCATGAGATGAAAATTGGATAGGATTTTGTTATTACCTTTTTTTTTTTAAGTTTTTATCATATTTTCATTGACATTAGCATTATTATGTGCTTGTCTTATACCCCTACCATATAATCATGTAAGGTCCTTAAAAATGGAAACCCAGGCCGGGTGCAGTAGCTTATGCCTGTAATGCTAGCACTTTGGGAGGCCAAGGCAGGTGGATCACTTGAGGTCAGGAGCTTGAGACCAGCCTGGCCAACATGGCGAAACCCTGTCTCTACTAAAAATACAAAAATTAGCCGGGCGTGGTGGTGGGCACCTGTAGTCTCAGCTACTTGGGAGGCTGAGGCAGGGGAATCACTTGAACCCGGGAGGTGGAGGTTGCAGTGGGCCAAGATTGTGCCATTGCACTCCAGCCTGAGCAACAGAGCAAGACTCCATCTAAAAAAAAAAATGGGCCGGGCGCGGTGGCTCAAGCCTGTAATCCCAGCACTTTGGGAGGCCGAGACGGGCGGATCACGAGGTCAGCAGATCGAGACCATCCTGGCTAACACGGCGAAACCCCGTCTCTACTAAAAATACAAGAAAATTAGCCGGGCGAGGTGGCGGGCGCCTGTAGTCCCAGCTACTCCGGAGGCTGAGGCAGGAGAATGGCGTGAACCCGGGGGGGCGGAGCTTGCAGTGAGCCGAGATCGCGCCACTGCACTCCAGCCTGGGGCACAGAGCAAGACTCCGTCTCAAAAAAAAAATAAAATTAAATTAAAAAAAAAAATGGAGACCCTGTCTTACTAATTTTTGTATTTTCTGTAAAACCTAACACATTGGTTAGCACTGAGACATGTTCAATAAGTACTTGCTGAATTTAAACAAAATATTAACACAAGGCCGGGCGCGGTGGCTCAAGCCTGTAATCCCAGCACTTTGGGAGGCTGAGACGGGCGGATCACGAGGTCAGGAGATCGAGACCATCCTGGCTAACATGGTGAAACCCCGTCTCTACTAAAAATACGAAAAAAACTAGCCGGGCGTGGTGGCGGGCGCCTGTAGTCCCAGCTACTCGGAGGCTGAGGCAGGAGAATGGCCTGAACCTGGGAGGCGGAGCTTGCAGTGAGCCGAGATCGCGCCACTGCACTCCAGCCTGGGTGACACAGCGCGAGACTCCGTCTCAAAAAAAAAAAAAAAAAAAAAATATTAACACAAATATGTCCACACTCAGTTACCACATCTGGAGGTAGACCCAAATTTATCAACATTTTTGAGAAGAATATATTATTATAGTATTTTATTATGCCTTTTTTCCTTTAATCTACTTTTATTTTCTTTATCCATTCACATATACTGAAGTATAAGACTTGGCTGGGCACAGTGGCTTATATCCATAATCCTAGCTCTTTGGAAGGCCAGGAGTTCCAAGATCAGTCTGGGCAACATACAGAGACCCAGTATCTACATATAAAACAATCTGCCAGGTGTAGTGGTACCTGCCTGTAGTCCCAGCTACTCAGGAAACTGAGGCAGGAGGATCGCATGAGCCAAGGAGTTTGAGGCTGCAGTGAGCTACGATCGTGCCACTGCACTGCACTGAAGCCTGGGTAACAGAGTGACACCCTTGCCTCTTACAAAATTAAAAAAAAAACAAAAACTGTTGATAACAAGATCAAGACAGAGCAAGATCCTGTCTCAAAAAAAAAGGAAAGAAAAAGAAAAGGAAAGAAAAATATTACCACTTCCTAAAGATAGGAATATTCTTTCAAAATGCCACTGCTGCCTATTTTCAGCCTGGGCAACATGGCAAGACCCTGTTTCTACAAAAATATACAAAAATTAGCTAGGTGTGATAATGCGCCTGTAGGCCCAACTAACTACTTGGGATGCTGAGGTGGGAGGATCACCTGGGCCCAGGGAGGTGGAGACTGCAGTGAGCCATGATCATGCCACTGCATCCCAGCCTGGGTGACAGAATGAGACCCTGTCTCGAAAAAAAAAAAAAAAAAAAAAAAAGTAAGATGGGTTCCCTCAGCCATCTGAACTAGAGTCACCTCAGTTTGAAATATTGACAACATTTCCTCCTTAAAAATAAGAAGTATCTTCTCTTTATAGGATTTAGAATTTTAAAATGCAGTCTGCACCTAGGCTTATTTACCTGCAAGGATTAGACAAGTCCTTGGTAACAGTAGTTACCTCTAGAAAAGATAAGGAAGGGACAGGAAAGAGACTTTCTCCCTTTGGTTTTTTTTTTTTTTTTTTTGAGATGGAGTCTCGCTCTGTCACCTAGGCTGGAGCGCAGTAGCAGAATCTTGGCTCACTGCAACCTTCGCCTCCCAGGTTCAAGTGATTCTCATGCCTCAGCCTCCCGAGTAGCTGTGGCTATAGGCATGCGCCACCTGGCTAATTTTTTAATTTTTAGTAGAGATGGGGTTTCACCATGTTGGCCAGGTTGGTCTCAAACTCCTGATCCCAAGTGATCCTCCCACCTCAGCCTCCAAAGTGCTGGGATTAAAGGTTTGAGCCACCGCGTCCGGCCAGGAAAGAGACTTTTCTTTTTCTTGACACAGTCTTGCTCTGTCGCCCCAGGCTGGAGTGCAGTGGCATGATCTCGGCTCACAGCAACCTCCACCTCCCAGGTTCAAGTGACTCTCCTGCCTTAGTCTCCTGAGTAGCTGGGATTACAGGTGCCTGCCACCACACCCAGCTAATTTTTGTAGTTTTAGTAGAGACGGGGTTGCGCCACGTTGGCCAGGCTGGTCTCAAACTCCTGACTCAGGTGATTCGCCTGCCTTGGCCTCCCAAAGTGCTAGGATTACAGGTGTGAGCCACTGCACCCGGCCAAGACTTACTTTTTACCACATACTTTTTACCTTTTGAATTTTGTTCTATGCATATATTTTTCCTATTTAAAAATTTTTAAAATTTATATTCAGTACCTAATCTTGGTCTTTTGGCTGGTATTTCATCAGTGTCCACTGTAGAAAACAGAGTGCTGAAAGAGACAAAGAAAAAATATATATATATATTTATACACACATTCATTTATGTAAACTTACTATTCATATAACACATCCCCCTTCTGTCACTTTGTCATAAAATGAGATCCAACTGATGTTTTAAAAGACAATGCTGGTGGGACACAATGGCTCGTGCCTGTAATCCCAGCACTTTGGGAGGCCAAAGTGGAGGATTGCTTGAGACTTGGAGTTTGACATCAGCCTGGGCAACAAAGTAAGACCTCATCTCTATGAAAAAATAAATAAATAAATAATTAGCCAGCGTTGGTGGTACGTGACTGTGGCCCCAGCTACACGGGAGGCTAAGACAGGAGGATCACTTAAGCCCAGGAAGTTGAGGCTGCAGTGAGCCCAGGTCATGCCACTGCACTCCAGCCTAATCAAGAGTGAGACCTTGTCTCAAAAAGAAATAAAAATAAAAATAAAAGCAAAACAAAAGAGAGAATGCTATTCTATAGTAGGTTTTTCACATTTGAAGATTTACTGCTACAGTTTCAACTATTTGAGAGAGACCCAAACTTCTTAACAAATAATAATTTGCATCTGGTTAAAGTACAAACTTAAAACTGGCCAAAGTCATTTAGCTAGTAAATGAACCCAGGTAAGAGTTTAGGGCTAGTATTTTCTCTTTCACTCCAGAAATGATTTAAAAGCAACAAACAGGCCGGGCGCGGTGGCTCAAGCCTGTAATCCCAGCACTTTGGGAGGCCAAGGCGGGTGGATCACGAGGTCAGGAAATCGAGACCATCCTGGCTAACATGGTGAAACCACGTCTCTACTGAAAATACAAAAAAAAAAAAAAACTAGCCGGGCGTGGTGGCGGGCGCCTGTAGTCCCAGCTACTCAGAGGCTGAGGCGGGAGAATGGCGTGAACCCGGGAGGCGGAGCTTGCAGTGAGCCGAGATCGCGCCACTGCACTGCAGCCTGGGCGAGACAGCGAGACTCTGTCTCAAAAAAAAAAACAAAAAAAACACACAAAAAAAACCAACCAACAAACAATTTCCTTTTGAAAATGATCCCCAAAGAAAGTCATCTTTTACTTTAAGTGACAGTATTAATATGAACGGCCTTAAAAGACAATTCTTTTTTATTGTTTTTTCTTTTGTGTGTAAGGGAGTTTAAAAAAAACTGTTCCACAAGTTAAAAAAGACAAATCTTAATCAAGGGTTATATTTAACTTCATTTTTATCACGCAAACTATATTATGGTGGTAATAAAGAACTTTGGAATTGTGGAAAGTTTCAGGACCCAGATGTCAAGAATGGTAAAGGATCATATTACATTACTTATCATCTCTCGGAACCCTTCTGATCAATTATATTCACACATGCCAAAAAAAAAAAAAAAGAATAGAATAGAATGAGATCCCAGGATTTTATTCAACTCAGCTTTACACATTCCAACAAGCCCTGCTGGGCTTCATTTTGACTGAAAAATGGTTTACACCGAGAAGCGTTGTTTTGGATTAAGAATGTGAACATCTGAAGTATAGTAAAAATCAAGGTTTTGATCACTAAACCATGTTCCACTGACTAGCAGGGATTCACATCAAAGAGAGGACAAGGGAGAGGAAATTATCTTTCCCTTATTCGATAAATCGGGACCAAGTGCTTATCATGCACCAGACTCTGCAAAAGGCCCCAGGGTAGAATAGACAAACACTACCCTTATATACAGTAAGCATCAGTTTAGGCACTTCACACCACATTATCAAATGATCCTCACATCAACCCTACAGAAAGATAGGAGAGAAAAATAAGGCAAAACCATGAATCTCTGGAACACATGATGCAATTTAGTCAACAACCAATCTCATCAATAACCTGCATTCTCAGTCTAATGTATTAGACATCTTGTTCTCTCAAGCTCCCACAAATGAACACTTCTTCCACTTTTCTTGATATTGAGGCTTAGTTAAAAAAATGAAATTAACAGCCGGGAGCAGTAGCTCACGCCTGTCATCCCAGCCTTTGGGAGGTCGAGGCGGGTGGATCACGAGGTCAGGAGATCCAGACCATCCTGGCTAACACGGTAAAACCCCGTCTCTACTAAAAATACAAAAAATTAGCCGGGCGTGGCCGGGCGCGGTGGCTCACGCCTGTAATCCCAGCACTTTGGGAGGCCGAGGTGGGTGGATCACGAGGTCAGGAGTTCAAGACCAGCCTGGCCAAGATGGTGAAAACCCATCTCTACTAAAAAGTACAAAAAAAGTAGCTGGGTGCAGTGGCAGGAGCCTGTAATCCCAGCTACTAGGGAGGCTGAGGCAGGAGAATCGCCTGAACCCAGTGGGCAGAGGTTGCAGTGAGCTGAGATCGTGCCACTGCACTTCAGCTTGGGCAACAAAATGAGATTCCGTCTCAAAAAAAAAAAAAAGTTAGCTGGGTGTGGTGTTGGGCGCCTGTAGTCCCAGCTACTCGGAAGGCTGAGGCAGCAGAACGGCGCGACCTCGGGAGGCGGAGCTTGCAGTGAGTAGAGATTGCACCACTGCACTCTAGCCTGGGGGACAGAGCGAGACTCCCTCTCGGGAAAAAAAAAAAAAAGAAATTAACATTTGATCACTAAAGTTGGAGAGGGGGCACAGCATTTGTATAGTATTTTATTTTCTAGATTTTCAGGCAAGGAGGTCGATACAATAAAAATGGGACACTCCAAAGAGTAGATGCTAAATAAGAACAGCTTTTGGGGCCGGGTGCAGGGGCTCATGCCTGCAGTCCCAGCACTTCCAGAGGCTGGGGTGGGCGGATCACTTGAGGTCAGGAGTTCAAGGCCAGCCTGGCCAATATGGTGAAACCCCATCTCTACTAAAAACACAAAAATTAGCCAGGCATGGTGGTGCACGCCTGTAATTCCAGTTACTTGGGAGGCTGAGGTAGGGGAATCGCTTGAACCCGGGGGGGGGGGGGGGGGGGGAGGCGGAGCTTTCAGTGAGCCAAGATCGCGCCACTGCACTCCAGCCTGGGCGACAGAGCAAGACTGCGTCTCAACCAAAAGAAAAAGAAAGAAAGGGCCGGGCGCGGTGGCTCACGCCTGTAATCCCAGCACTTTGGGAGGCCGAGGCGGGCGGATCACAAGGTCAGGAGATCGAGACCACGGTGAAACCCCGTCTCTACTAAAAATACAAAAAATTAGCCGGGCGCGGTTGTGGGCGCCTGTAGTCCCAGCTACTCGGGAGGCTGGGGCAGGAGAATGGCGTGAACCCGGGAGGCGGAGCTTGCAGTGAGCCGAGATCGCGCCACTGCACTCCAGCCTGGGCGACA
>NC_037669.1:104880893-104923656 GCF_003255815.1 Theropithecus gelada
AAAAAAAAAAAAAAAAAAGAAAAAGAAAGAAAGAAAAGAACAGCTTTAGGCCGGGCGCGGTGGCTCAAGCCTGTAATCCCAGCACTTTGGGAGGCCGAGACGGGCGGATCACGAGGTCAGGAGATCGAGACCATCCTGGCTAACACGGTGAAACCCCATCTCTACTAAAAATACAAAAAAACTAGCCGGGCGAGGTGGCGGCGCCTGTAGTCCCAGCTACTCGGGAGGCTGAGGCAGGAGAATGGCGGGAACCCGGGAGGTGGAGCTTGCAGTGAGCCGAGATTGCGCCACTCACTCCAGCCTGGGTGACAGAGCGAGACTCCGTCTCGAAAAAAAAAAAAGAAAAAAAAGAAAAGAACAGCTTTGAGTTTCCCCCACATTTTAACCAAATTTAAAAGTACAGACTAGTGATTGTTTTAAAGGAGTGAGGCACCTAAGCCTTTTTACTCATTCACTAATTCTAAAGCACAAAACCCTTCTGGCCCCAAACACACAGACTGTTTGACAGCTGTTTTAGAAGAAAACAGCTGCTGTTTCTTGCTGCAAGGACAGTACTTGCAGTCAAAACGGCTTTGGGCAAGCTATGAATCTCACTTCCTTTAACTGCACTTAATGTCTGCAGATGACACTTGGGAGGGTGCTTTGTAAACAGTGAACCACAACAAAGACAGTATTCCTTCAATGTTAGTGTTCAGCCTAAGAGCGGCAAAGCCCCATTTGTTATCAGCAACCAGCTTGGCCTCTGACAAGAATGTCAAAGACTCTGCCATCACCGGCCGCTCCGAAGACGACCAGCTCCTCCTTCATCAGGAGCTGCCTCCCCACAGCCCGGCGGGAGCGACTACGTCACTAGGATCCCGGCGACCTGCTTCGGGTGAGCCTGGCTGAATCAAAGCTATCACGGCCGAGGAGCCTGCTGTGGGGGAGGGGGTAAGGCCAGGCCGGCGCTCAGCCCCCTCTGGTCTCACCTGTCTGAGCGCCGCCTCTTCAGGAGGGCCCGGGCAGGGGGCACCGACCGGTCGCAGAAACGGAAAATGGTGCCGAGAATCCTAACCAGCCATCTGTACATACCAGGCCCGAGCAGCAGCGGCGGCCGACACACCCCGAGACGCAAACCCCAGAGCTGTCGCCGCCGCTGCCGCCTTCGCCGTCTCAGCCACCACCGCCAGAGTTCGGTCGCTGATTTGTGACGCGGTTGAAGGGCCCACAGATACAGCGTCCCCAGGGCTACCAGAGGCCCCCGCCCGCCACCACTCCTGACGTCACCTCCTCCCGCCCGACCGGAAAGCTCCATTCTCAATCTGCGCACGCGCAACCTAGCACCGCTCCCTATTTCCGAGCCCAGCAACAAGAGTAATTGTGGGACGGTCCTGGCCCAATCGCTGACGAGATCGAAAGGGCTGTCGGCAGGGTTTTCTCTTCGGCTGAGCCAATCCCGAGCCGGCCCGTGGGACAAGGCCCACAGGCCACACGTGAGGCTGCTCCACTCCGGAGGAGGCGTTCCAGGGTCCCAGAGGAGAATAGGGGCTCAGTGTTTGCTGAGTGCACACGTAAAGGTAGCTCAGGTTAATTAACACACAAATACCGTTTTAGGCGCCCTTTATTTTGCACTTACCTTTTGCCTCGTACTTTTCATGCATTGTAACCTTAATATGCCCAGCAACGGCATATGACAGTCTTATGCCAATTTTATAAGTCAAGGAAATTGAGTCATAGAGCGATTAAGTTATTTGCCTAAGATCACAAAACTAGCTAGAGATGCAGCTGGAACTTGAACCCGGGGTCTGTGTACCAGCGCCAGTCCCTTGCCCTTGAGGTCAGTCTACTTGGAGACGTGTACATAGATAATTACAAGTTACAATACACTGTAAGTGGTTACTGTGATAAAGGTGTGTGCAGAGTGCAGTGGGAGCCAGAGAAAGGAAAACCACACACTGAGGGCTAGAAGGAAAGGACAGATGTCCTCAAGAAAGGCTTCACAGAAATTTAAGGATGAAACCTGCGGCCCACTAATGTCTCCTACCCTGCGCTAGTAAGTAATGAGTCTCGTTACCCTCCCTCTATAATTCCAACGTCACATTTCTAGTTAATTGTCAACTATAGGCTGGGCGCGGTGGCTCCTGCCCTTAATCCCAGCACTTTGGGATGCTGAGGTGGGCAGATCGCTTGAGCCTAGGAGTTTGAGACCAGTCTGTGCAACATAGTAAAACCCCGTCTTTACAAAAAATACAAAAATTAGCCAGGTGTGGTGGCATGCACCTGTAGTCCCAGCTACTTGTAGGCTGAGGTGAGACGATTGCTTGAGCCCAGGAGGTTGAGGCGGCACTGACTCGTGATCATACCACTGCACTCCAGCCAGGGTGACAGAGTGGGACTCTGACGCACCCCATCAAAAAATTACCAACTGAAAACAAATCCCACCCTACTTAGTGACAGAAAATTCAGTCCCCTCTTCCAAACAATCCTGAGAATCCTCAAAGGTTTTCATGCCCCACAAATCCATTCCTGACTAACTTGTTTCCTACTCGTGATTCAGTTAAGGCCAGAGTTTTACACTTGCTTGAACTTCAACCCTGGCATTCCCCAGTTCAGCCTCTTCCTTTCCTCAATAGACAGCATTCCAGGCCGGGTGTGGTGGGCTCATGCCTGTAATCCCAGCATTTTGGGACTCCAAGGCAGGCGGATCACTTGAGGTCAGGAGTTCAAGACCAGCCTGGCCAACATGGTGAGACGCCCCCCCCCCCATCTCTACTAAAAAAGAAAAATACAAAAATTAGCCAGACATGGTGGTACACTCCTGTAATCCCAGCTACTTGTAAGGCTGAGACAGGAGAATTGCTTGAACCTGGGAGGTGGAGGTTGCAGTGAGCAGAGATCACATCACTGCGCTCTAGCCTAGGCAACAGAGCAAGACTCTGTCTCAAAAAAAAAAAAAAAAAAAAATTCCAGAATTCTGCTGCAAGCCACCACCTAGAGCTTCAGAATCACCAGTCACACACCTGCAGCTACCACCACTCTGGCCTGGGGGCTGGGGTCATATCCTAGAGGATGGAAGCAAATCTTAAGTGTGGACACAGCCCCCTCCCTTATTCCCCTAAGCATAGCAAACACCAACCAGGCTGTTGCTGAAAGTTTGGGGCATTACAAAGCTGAGAAGACTTAGAAGTGGCTATTAGATTATGCAGCATCTATAGTCCCTGGCCTGTCTCGCAAAGGAATTCTCTTCACCTCAAGGCCATCCCTTTACTTTTTTTTTTTTTTTTGAGACTGAGTCTGGCTCTGTCGCCCAGGCTGGAGTGCAGTGGCCGGATCTCAGCTCACTGCAAGCTCCGCCTCCTGGGTTTACGCCATTCTCCTGCCTCAGCCTCCGGAGTAGCTGGGACCACAGGCGCCCGCCACCTCGCCCGGCTAGTTTTTTGTATTTTTTTAGTAGAGACGGGGTTTCACCATGTTAGCCAGGATGGTCTCGATCTCCTGACCTTGTGATCCGCCCGTCTCAGCCTCCCAAAGTGCTGGGATTACAGGCTTGAGCCACCGCGCCTGGCCATCCCTTTACTCTTAACACCTTTGGCAAGCTGTCAACAGAAGGGACTTTTCCCTCTACCTCTACCCCGACATATTTCAGGCTGGACTCCCCGTAAATGTAATCAGAGTCAGGACTCCTATTAACAAAAGACAACCATTGGCATTATTGTGCAGAGCAGTTCAGTTACGTCTGTCCCTTCCACTCACTATGAGTGTTGGGCTTTGCCTTTGCCAAACCAAGAAGCCCGCTCAAGTACTAGGAGAGGATTCTCCCAAATAAAAGAGCAGTCTTCATTTAAACACAAATCATACGTCCTAAGAGAACAATTTTTTTCCAAGTTAAAAAAAAAAACACATAAATCAGAAAACTACAAGCTGCTGCCGGGCACGGTGGCTCACACCTGTAATGCCAGCACTTTGGGAGGCTGAGGCAGGCGGATCATGAGGTCAAGAGATCGAGACCGTCCTGGCCAACATGGTGAAACCCTGTCTCCACTAAAAATTAACTGGGCAAGGTTGCGCGTGCCTGTAATCCCAGCTACTCTGGAGGCTGAGGCAGGAGAATTGCTTGAACCCGGAGGCGGAGGTTGCGGTGAGCCGAGATCACACCACTGCACTCCAGCCTGGCGACAGAGTGAGACTGTCTCAAACAAAACAAAACAAAACAAAACAAACAAACAAAAACTACAAGCTGCTTTTGAATAGCAACCTATTCCAGGTCTGGCCACTGAGATTTAAGAAATATTGTGGTAGGCTGGGTGTGGTGACTCATGCCTGTAATCCCAGCACTTCGGGAGGTCCCGGCCGAATGATCACTTGAGCCAGGGAATTTGAGACCAGCCTGGGCAACACAGGGAGACCCTGTCTTTAAAAAAAATTTATTTTTAATTAGCCAAGAGTGGTGGCATGTGCCTGTAGTCCCAGCTACTTGAGAGACTGAGGTGGGAGGTCAAGGCTGCAGTGAGCTGTGATTTCACCACTGCACTCCAGCCTAAGTGACAGACTGTGATTTATAATCTCAAAAAAAAAAAAAAAAGAAAAAGAAAAAAATATATTGGGGTCACACTTGATAGCCCTGAGGTGCAACACAACAACACATTTTTTTTTTTTCCTTTTCCTGCCTCATAAATAGCACCCTTACAAACTCAATACTGAAACACAGGCCATCTGCCAGGAAGAGTGAGAAGGCTTCAGAATTACAGATCTCAGTCAGAATCCCAGGGCCCCAACAGCAAACAATAACTCAAGAAATGAACGTGGCAATCCTCAGCCTCCCACCATGCATGCTCCCTCCATATCCCCTTAGTTACCCTCTAGAAGGAAGAAAAGGAGACGCATCCTTATACTCGCTCCCACCTGGGACTTGTCTGCCGATTGGTGCCTTCGCTGTCCTGTGGTCCACAGTAGAGACATGGGTGACTGTCCAGCCACTGGCCAAGTGGGATTATCCTTAACCCCAACCCCACCACTGCCACAGCCTTGCCAGGACCCAGCAGCTCTTTACTGGAAGGCCATAGGAGAATCCCAAGGCCATATGGAGTAACAAGGACATTGAGATATCTGCCCTTGGCTTGGATAATTTTCAGCTTTGTACTGCAAGAGGGGCACAACCTCATTGCTTAAGCTTTTGTAGGTGTTCCAACCAGATGCCACAGTTCTCCAAGAAGATGCTTATCCCCTTCCAGCTGAGAGCAGCTCCTTGAAGTCTTTTCAGGGCCCCACCCCCTTCTTCCTCCAAACCTACCTCCCCTCCAAACCATTCTTTAGTCTTGCAAATTTCCCCTTTTAAAGCATTCAAAGAACGTTAACGAATTTCTTCTCAACTTTGTTTTTCCTGACCCCTGGACAGAAAAGAATTCTAGGCCATCTGTGGGAAGGGGTAAGGGCGCCTAGAGGAGGTCGTGTTGGCTTAGGCCTAATGTGCCTAAAATCCAACATAATTCACCACTCTGAAGAGTAATTTCTTTCTAGGTACCAACTGTTCTGGTACTTAAGAAAAACGTGTCCTCCTAATACTAAGTGACAGAGTGAGATTTATAGTCTCAAAAAAAGAAAAAGAAAAAGAAAAAAATATATTGGGGTCACACTTGATAGCCCTCCAGTGCAACACGACAACACATGAAGACTTTGATCTTATTCAATCTGTGCAATAATAACCTGGGCCATACTATACCAAAGGTGAGTACACCCCTTTTGTGTCATAAATTTCATCATAAAACTGGCCAACATTGACTGCAAATGGCCCAGCCCACCTCCTATGGAGACATAGCGCCACACCTTACCTAAGCCTGCGTCCTGATCTATAAAATGGAGTTAATAAAACCTGCCTCTCAGATCTATGGATAGTTAAATGTGTTTGTGAGCCAGGTGCGGTGACTCAGGCCTGTAATCCCAGCAGTTTGGGAGGCTGAGGTGGGCAGATCACTTGAGGTCAGGAGTTCCAGACCAGCCTGAGCAACATGGTGAAGCTCCGTCTCTACTAAAAATACAAAAATTTAGCCGGGCGTGGTGGTGGGTGCCTGTAATCCTGCCTACTCAGAAGGCTGAGGCATGAGAATCGCTTGTACCCGGGAGGCTGATATTGCAGTGAGCCGAGATCACACCACTACATTCCAGACTGGGCGACAGAGGGAGACTGTCTCAAAAAAAAAAAAGAAAAGAAAAGATGATTGTGGCATTGTGGCTCACACCTGTAATCCCAGCACTTTGGGACACTGAGGAGGGTGGATCACGAGGTCAGTAGTTTGAGACCAGGCTGGCCAATATGGTGAAACCCCATCTCTACTAAAAAAATACAAAAATTAGCCAGGCGTGGTGACGTACGCCTATAGTCCCAGCTACTCGGGAGGCTGAGGCAGGAGAATCACTTGAACCCGGGAGACGGAGGTTGCAGTGAGCCGAGATCGTGCCACTGCACTCCAGCCTGGGTGTCAGAGCAAGACTCCCTCTCAAAAAAAAAAAAAAAAAAAAAAAAAAGGAAAAGGAAGAAAAGGAAAAGTGTTTATATACACGAAGGGCCTAGTCAGTGCCCAGCACAGCTAGCTGATGCTTAACATTTCTCTTGCCTCTCCTTCCTTTTCATATCTAATAAATCTGAACTTGCCTGGTCTGTATCATTCCTCTTTCCAAACCTATCAGAACTACAGTCCTTCTTTTTTTTTTTGAGACAGAGTCTCCCTCTGTTGCCCAGGCTGAGCAGTGGTGCTATTACAGGTGCCTGCCACCACATCCGGCTAATTTTGTATTTTTTGTAGAGACGGAGTTTCACCATGTTGGACATGCTGGTCATGAACTCCTGGCCTCAAGTGGTCCACCCACCTCAGCCTCCCAAAGTGCTGAGATTACAGGTGTGAGCCACCTACCGCACCTGGCCCAGAACTACAGTCCTTTATAGGGGCTGATCATTTCTCACAGGGTTGCAATAGACATTTCTGCTTCTGCCTTTCATCTTGTTAACTTATGCTGTTTGCAGGATGATCTCTCTTGTTGTCTTTTGTCTTTTGTTCTTCTGTTGTTGTTAAGGAACTAAATTTTATACTCTTATTTATTAAGAAAGGTAAATTTATAAATTAAGTTTCTATCTTTTTCTGTTACCAAATGACTAAAAATGGTCATTGATTTTCACCAAATTTGGGAGGTTTGTTTGGGGTGGTCTGACTTAAAATATAGAGCATATGGCAACCTTTAAACAATTTTTTTTCTTCTTTTGAGACAGGGTCTTGCTCTGTCACCTAGGTTAGAGTGCAGTGGAGCGATCTTGGCTTACTGCATCCTTGACTTCCCCGGGCTGGAGCCATCCTTCCTCCTCAGTCTCCCAAGTAGCTGAAGTAGTTAGGACTAAAGGCACCCTCGCCACCATGCCCTGCTAATTTTTGTATATTTAGTAAAGACGGGGTTTTGCCACGTTGCCCAGGCTGGTCTGGAACTTCTGAGCTCAGCCCATCTGCCCACATCGGCCTCCCAAAATGCTGGGATTACAGGTGTGAGCCAGTGTGCCTGGCCAACCCTAAAATTAACTTTGGATGGCCCTGGGGAGAGCCTAGAAAAGAGAGACAGTTATCTCTGGAAGCAGCCGCAATTTAGGAGCAGCCAGAAGACAGGGATTCCTTAAAGTGAGAAATGCCGTGCAGAGTGAAAGAGCATGAACCCCTTAAATGGTTCATGAAGGTTCTAAATGATGGCCCAAGAAACGTCATAAGGATCAACCTTCCAAATTATGGAAATTTTCCGTAGACTTGCTTCTCATGTGGAGAGACAGCCCTTCATGCATGCCACAGGAAACAATTGTCTAACAAAGGCTCCCAGTTTCATGACCAAAGCTCGGGAAGCCAGTTAAGTAAAAATAACAACAGAAATCTGGCCCTAAAAATAATATTTTAAAATAACAGTTCAAGATCCAAGTACATTTAAAATATGTGGCACCAATGGAAAATTATGTAAATATTGAACACTTCCCTCAAATTTTTATTTATTTATTTATTTATTTAAACTTTTTCAGGCTGGGCGTGGTGGCTCACATCTGCAATCCCAGCACTTTGAGAGGCCAAGGTGGGAGGATCACTTGAGGTCAGGAGTTCAAGACCTTATTTATTTAGAAATGGCCAACATGATGAAACCCCATCTCTACCAAAAATATAAAAATTAACCGGGCGTGGTGGTGCGTGCCTGTAATCCCAGCTACTTGGGAGGCTGAGGCAGGAGAACTGCTTGAACCTGGGAGGCGGAAGTTGTGATGAGCCAAAATTGCATCACTGCACTCCAGCCTGGGTGGCACTCCAGCCTGGGTGACAGAGTGAGACTCCACCTCAAAATAAAAATTATGGCTGGGTGCGGTGGCTCACGCCTATAACCCTAGCACTTTGGGAGGCTGAGGCGGGTGGGTCACCTGAGGTTAGAAGCTCAATACTAGCTTGACCAACATGGTGAAACCCAGTCTCTACTAAAAATACAAACATTAGCAGCCGGGCGCAGTGACTCACACCTATAATCCCAGCACTCTGGAAGGGCGAGGAAGGTGGATCACCTGACCTCAGGAGTTCAAGACCACCCTGGGCAATATGGTGAAACCCATCTCTACTAAAATACAAAAAGAAAAATTAGCCAGGCATGGTGGTACACACCTGTAGTCCCAGCTACTCAGGAGGCTGCGGCACGAGAATCACTTGAGCCACGGAAGCGGAGGTTGCAGTGACCTGAGATTGTGCCACTGCACTCCAGCCTGGGCTCCAGAGTGAGACTCTGTATCAAAAAAAAAAAAAAAAATTAGCTGGGCATGGTGGTTCGGGCCTGTAGTCCCAGCTACTGGGGAGGCTGAGGTGGGAGGATCACTTGAACCTGGGAGGCAGAGGTTGCAGCAAACCGAGATGGTGCCACTGCACTCCAGCCTGGGTGACAGAGTGAGACCCTGTCTCAAAACAAAAACAAAACCAAACAAATTACAAAACCAAAAAAAACTTTTCAGTGGGATGCATTAAATTAAAAAAAATAACTTTTAGTAGGCCAGATGTGGTGGCTCACGCCTGTAATTCCAACATTTTGGGAGGTGAAGGCAGGAGGACTGCTTGAGCCCAGGAGTTCAAGACCAGCCTGGACAACATTGTGAGACCCCCTCTCTACTTTAAAATTTTAGGCCAGGCATGGTGGCTCACACTTGTAATTCCAGCACTTTGGGAGGCCGAGGCAGGAGGATCACCTGAGGTCAGGAGTTCAAGAACAGCCTGGCCAACATGGTGAAAATCCGTCTCCACTGAAATTACAAAAAATTAGCTGGGCATGGTGGCGGGCACCTGTAATCCTAGTTACTTGGGAGGCTGAGGCAGGAGAATCACTTGAACCCAGGAGGCGGAGGTTGTGGTGAGCAGAGATTGTGCCATTGCACTCCAGCCTGGGAGACAGAGCAAGACTTCGTCTCAAAAAAAAAAAAAAAAATTTAAAAAGAGTTTTCAGTAAGAAAAGGCATTTTGTCTCTGTCTTACTAGTGCGTATACTGGTCTTGTTAGAGCCATCTCTCCTTGAAATGTTCTGTGCAGTGCTCTGAAAACAAGCAGTAACTGACAGGGTGGACTTGAATTGATCGTATTTGATACATTGTCTGTAAAGAAGTCATGGTAGCTCTGTGCCATGAACAATACTTTGTAAGTAGATTTTAATCTTTTTTTTTCTTTGAGAAATAGTTTGCTCCTGCTGCCCAGGCTGGAGTGCAATGGCAGGATCTCGGCTCACTGCAACCTCCGCCTCCTGGGTTTAAGCGATTCTCCTGCCTCAGCCTCCGGAGTAGCTGAAATTACAGGCATGTGCCACCCAGCCTGGCTGATTTTTTTTTTTTTTTGAGACGGAGTTTCGCTCTTGTTGCCCCAGGCTGTAGTGCAATGGCACCATCTTGGCTCACCACAACCTCCGCCCCTCCAGGGTTCAAGTGATTCTCCTGCCTCAGCCTCCCGAGTAGCTGGGATTACAGGCATGCGCCACCAGGCCCAGCTAATTTTGTATTTTTAGTAGAGATGGGGTTTCTCCATGTTGGTCAGGCTGGTCACGAACTCCCAGCCTTAGGTGATCCTCCCACCTCGGCCTCCCAAAATGCTGGGATTACAGGTGTGAGCCACCGTGCCCGGCCTAATTTTGTATTTTTAATAGAGACGGGGTTTCTCTATGTTGGTCAGGCTGGTCTCGAAATCCCAGCCTCAGGTGATCCGTCCGCCTTGGCCTCCCAAAGTATTGGGATTACAGGCGTGAGCCACCACGCCCATCTGATCTTTTTTTTTTTTTTTTTTTTGAGAGGAAGTCTCGTTCTGTCGCCCAGGCTAGAGTGCAATGGCATGATCTCAGCTCACTGCAACCTCTGCCTCCCAGGTTCAAATGATTCTCCTGTCTCAGCCTCCCTAGTAGCTGGGATTACAGGTGTACACCACCACAGCCAGCTAATTTTTGTATTTTTAGTAGAGATGGGGTTTCACCATGTTGGCCAGGCTGGTCTTGAACTCCTGACCTCAAGTGATCCATCCGCCTCGGCCTCCCAAAGTGCTGGGATTATAGGCGTGAGCCACCACGTCGGGTCAGATTTTAATCTTAAATAGATTTTTCCTTCTTTTTTTTTTTTTTTTTTTTTTGAGACAGTCTCCCTCTGTTGCTCAGGCTGGAGTACAGTGGCGCCATGTGGGCTCACTTCAACCTCTGCCTGCTGGGTTCAAGCAATTCTCTTGCCTCAGCGCCCCCTAGTGGCTGGGATTACAGGCACGCGCCACCACGCTCGGCTAATTTTTGTATTTTTAGTAGAGACGAGGTTTCACCATGTTGGCCAAGCTGGTCTTGAACTCTTGACTTCAGGTGATCCACCCACCTCGACCTCTCGAAGTGCTGGGATTACAGGCGTGAGGCACCATGCCCAGCCTTTCCTTCTTGTGTTGTAATAAATGACCAACTTTTTTTGTGTATATCAATGTTAATAAGTTAACATACAGATATGTTATATTTGATATTATGTAGTATAGTATATATTATGTAATATATTATATTCATTTGTATTATTATATAATAAAACATATTAACTTATAAATGAGTTAACAAGAAGATAGTCAGGTTCCTACCACCCTGAAGGTAAAATCCAGTATCTTAAGCAAGGCTATGAAGTTCTTCACAGACTATCTTCAAATTACTTTATCATTTCCCTATTCATACACACCAAACCCTTAAGCTGCACTTCTTTATTTCTTTTTTTTTTTTTTTTTTTTGAGACGGAGTCTCACTCTGTCACCCAGGCTGGAGTGCAGTGGCACGATCTCGGCTCACTGCAAGCTCCGCTTCCCGGGTTCACGCCATTCTCCTGCCTCAGCCTCCCCAGCAGCTGGGACTACAGGCACCTGCCACCACACCTGGCTTTTTTTTGTATTTTTGTAGAGACGGGTTTCACTGTGTTAGCCAGGATGGTCTCGATCTCCTGACCTCGTGATATGCCCGCCTTGGCCTCCCAAAGTGCTAGGATTACAGGCATGAGCCACCGCGCCCGGCCAGCTGCACTTCTTTCATGACTTCATGTCTCCTGGTCTTTTCATTTTGCCTGGAACGCCCTTCCCCCACTTTCTGTACCTCATGAACACTTACCTAGTTTTTGGAACCCAGCCCAAGGGCACCTCCTCCGTGAGACTTTTACAATGCTTACGGTGTCTGGGATTCCCCATATCTCATTGCTTTCCCATCTGTTCTCCTATAGGATTTGTGTCCATGTCTCTATATATGATTTTTTTTTCTTTCTTTCTTTCTTTTTTTTTTTGTTAAGATAGGGTCTCACTCAGTTGTCCAGACTGGAATGCAGTGGCACAATCTTGGCTCACTGCAGCCTCCACCTCCCAGGTTCAAGCACTTCTCCTGCCTCAGCCTCTGGAGCAGCTGGGATCACAGGCACCTGCTTCCACGCCCGGCTAATTGTCGTGTTTTTAGTAGAGACAGGGTTTCACCATGTTGGCCAGGCTGATCTCAAACTCCTAACCTCAGGTGACCCACCTGCCTCGGTCTCCCAAAGTATTGGTGTAGAGCTTATAGCTTGCAGTGAACGCCAAGAATGAGTTCTCAGACAATTCCATCTGAGCAGGGCGGGGGCGGGGGCAGCTCTTCTAAGAGAGTCAACCTTAGCATCAGTCCGCCAAGTATTTATTGAAAGGGCTTGTTAAACCACAAACATCCACTAGGTGGCTTTTTTGAGGTCGGGTCGTGAGGCACCTGTGGCCTTGTAAAAACACTCAAACTGCATTCTCAGGAGGCTGTTTTCAGCGTTCCTTATCACACCACACACTCCACTCCTTGTCCTGTTTTCAGGGTCGAGTTTCATTCTCATGCACAAATAACATACACACAATTCCTCAATATTTTTCCATGCCCCGACCTCGAATGCCTTGTACATAAGCTTGAATATGTTGCCATGTGCCCCCCATATCTCCCCCTTTTTTAATTCTTAAAGCTTGCTGGTCATCTCATGCAAGGTAAGCTTCTATCATTCTTCCCTGGTCATAGATGCATCAGGTGGCAGTATAGGGCCTTCTGCAAATGCCTAGCAAACAGATACAAAAAAGAATAAATATAACAGCCATCATCCAAATGCATATATTTAAACCAGACAACCAAGTGTTCGGGTTTAACCATTGAAAGCCTCTTGTAATTGCTGAAGAGTACTTGTTTGTAATTGCTGCGACCATTCCTCAAGTTGTTTCTTTAATTCACACTCAAGAGTGGAAATTTGAGAACACAAATGGTGGTGATAAGCCCCTTGCAGATGTGCTTTCACTCTCTCCCAAGCATATTGGGAGCTATTATATGTCAGGGGTGTGATACAGAATGATATTGCCAATCACAATGTAAATGTTGACGGGTAATGAATGCCTGCTGTTGATTCCCCAGCTATAGAACAGCGGCTTCAAGAGCCTTCAGGTGAGACAGAATAGTTTTATCAATATTTACCTGTTCTTGAAATTCATGGGTTATATTATATACCATGTGGTTCACCACTGAGGCTGTGTGAATAGATTCTGTCAAAGAAACAGCTGCAGTAGCAGCAGTTGCTAATATAATAATAGCTGAGACTAAAAAGGCAATTAAAGTGGCCAGAAATCTTTTATTTTTTTCAAGTATGAGACAGTGCTTTTCTAAACAGCTGCAGGGTGGAATCTGCTTCCCAGCTCCGGGTTAAATTTACAGGTAGCCACAATTCCACACATCATTTTAAGATCATGACATAGGTTATATTCAACTGCGTAACATTTCGGTGAGACAAGCATGTAGCACACCAACTACTGGAAGAGACTTTAATACTATAAAAGGATTGATTCTGCTCTACGTTAGGAACACCTTACCCAAACAAAATTATATAAGGGTGCATAGTACAAATCAGGAGAGTGTCAGTAACATTATTATGCAAAGAGAGGGTATAGTTGCCACTGCTAGTAATATACTCACCATGTGAAAGAACCCGTTCAAAAAGGGAAATCCTAATCTCCAAATATGGGTATGAGCAGGGCTTAAAGCTTGTTTCCCTTTCAGTTGTAATACTGGTCCTGAAAGGCCACACTCTGACTAGGTAATAGAACTATTGGAGGGACTTCTAAATCCAATAGTCTGATTTGCAGACAGAAGATTACCATGGGGACCCCAATCAAATAAGGTGCCATTATCAAACAGAGGCCCTTGACACGGCGCAGGCTGTCTGTACGGTGACCACTGGACGGCCTCAAACTTATATCGCCAGTTCCTACTCGGATGGCATATAGGAAGATCAGGCACTTGTGAAGCTTCATTAGAGACCTCAGTAAGATTACTGGTAATAGTAGAAATAAAAGTCAAGTTTGCAAGCTTAGCATCCCTTTTAGGCTTATAGTAAAGATACTCCTGAGGGATGAGAGTAACACACTTATGTGCTATTGTGGAAAACAAAGAGGGGGATTACTAGACAATAAAATCAAGGAGTAATTAAATTTAATTCATCCAAAATTTTCAGTTAAGGGATAAGACAGGGGCATCCATCAGCCTCCTGTCCAATAAGTATCATTAGATGACAAAGGCAAGTCAGCATCCCACCATGTAATAACATTAAAAATGGGTGTGGTGGCTCACGCCTGTAATCCCAGCACTTTGGGAGGCTGAGGCAGGCGGATCATGACGTCAGGAGATGGAGACCATCCTGGCTAACATGGTGAAACCCCGTCTCTACTAAAACTACAAAAAAATTAGCTGGGCATGGTGGGGGGTGCCTGTAGTCCCAGCTACTTGGGAGGCTGAGGCAGGAGAATGTCGTGAACCCGGAGGCAGAGCTTGCAGTGAGCTGAGATCGCGCCACTGCACTCCAGCCTGGGCAACAGAGCAAGACTCTGTCTCAAACAAACAAACAAACAAAAAACCAGGGGGATCTAGAACATGACTCCAATAAACATGTTCTTGAGCTGATCCCAATTGGCAAAGGACAAGAATTACCAGCCACCCCAACATCCATGTCTGTCTTACTTTCTCAGAAGTTTCCCTAATTACCATCAGATACACAAGAAACCAATTCTCTGCAGTTGCAGGGCCTTCCACGTCTGCAAGCTGAATAGATGCCTGTTGATCCAGTTTCTTTAGCTGTCTCCAGGTAATGTCAGGTGCCTTCCGAGTCATCACCGTCATTGTCAGCTGGTCCTCCAACGACAGGTCCTGTTCTCGAGAAGAGAGTCCCATATTCCCCCTTTTTTGTTTATTAAGATATACTTTAAGAGTTTGATGAGCACATTTAACAATGGCCTGATTGGTTGAGTTATAAGGAATACCAGTTTTGCGTTGTATGTGCCAAAGTTGCAGTGCATATGCAAATTGAGCGCTAAGATGGCAAGGTCCATTATTAGTTTTTGTTTTTGTTTTGTTTTTTGGTGAGACGGAGATTCACTCTTGTTGCCCAGGCTGGAGTGCAATAGCGCCACCTCGGCTCACCACATCCTCCGCCTCCCAGGTTCAAGTGATTCTCCTGCCTCAGCCTCCCGAGTAGCTGGGATTACAGGCATGTGCCACCACACCTGGCTAATTTTGTATTTTTAGTAGAGATGGGGTTTCACTGTGTTGCCCAGGCTGATCTTGAACTCCTGACCTCAGGTGATCCACCCGCCTCGGCCTCCCAAAGTGCTGGAATTATAGGCCACTGCGCCCGGCCCATTATTAGTTTTTATAGTGTGTGGAAGGCTTAGAGTTATAATAGATTTAAACAAATGAGCAATTGCATCTTTGTTTTTTTCTCTGGTCTGGAGGGTGGCATGTATCAGGTCTGTATAAGTGCCCATGGTAACGTGGAGAAATTTGAAACATCCAAAGGGTGGATACTGAGTAACATCAGTTTGCCAGATAGCATTAGGTACCAGACCTCGTGGGTTGGCACCAAGGCCTAAGGAAAAGGGGGAAGGAGATGTAGCAGGATGAGCCGCAGACAAAACTCCTCAGACACCGGATTAAAGAAGGAAGAGGTTTTTTATTCGGCCGGGAGCATCGGCAGACTCGCGTCTTAAGAGCCAAGCTCCCTGAGAAAGAAATACTTGGCCTTTTTAAAGCCTTACAACTTTAAGGGGTCCACGTGAAAGGGTCGTGATAAATTGAGCAAGCGTGGGAAACGTGACGGGGGGCTACATGCATCAGCTAACAGAACAAAAAGTTTTACAACGCTTTTTTCATACAGTGTCTGGAATTTACAGATAACACAAGCAGTTTAGGCCAGGGGTTGATGTTATTATTACTACTTTGTTTAACTCCTAGGGCCGGGTGGTGGTGCCAAGGTTGTCTGGCTATTTATCTTACTTTTGTTTCTTTCTCTCTTTCCTCCTGTCTTGTGAACTAGGCAAGGTGGCGGGAGGAAGGCAGCAGGAGTAGTAGTGGTCTCCTTCCTTAGAGAATGCCGTCGGCAATCAGGCCAAGTTTTAATAATCATGCGAGCTTGAGTAAGTGTCAAATGAAACTTGTTTAAGACTGCGGACATTCTGATGAAAAAAAGCATGATCAGCTTGAGCTCGCAAAAAAGCAGGTGAATTTGCAAAGCACACGTATGGTCATACCAGAGCATCAGCTCGAGCGTTGCCTTCTGATAAGGGACCAGGTAACCCAGAATGAGAGCGAATATTATGTCTTGGTGAGGACAAGTTTGTAAGGCCAATATCTGGGCACCTAATTCCACCTGTTGCGTAGTTTTTAAAATGCTCCTGGATTTTGTGCTGCCAGTTCTGCATGGCATCTTGCCATATTACAGCTGCTTTTTCAGTTTTGGTTTTTTTTTTTTTGAGCCACCTGTAAAGACAGTGGTGGCATGAAGTAAAGGCTCAGAGACAACAATAGATACAAATTTAACAGGTACAGTTTGTAAAAAGTTCAGGAGCTTAGAGGCTGGTAAATGAAACCTGATATTACCAATAAAGTCAGCAATAAAGCATAGCTACTTGCCAATCAAGATCATAAGCTAAAAAAGTATGAAATTGTTCCTTGCTTAAAGGTAGGAAAACAATAGCAGGGTCATATCCTGACAGCCAGATGCAACACTGGCATCCCTTTATGAGAAGAGAAGCTATTAAATCTGTAGTCTTTTGTGTATGTTTAGGGGGATTATGAGACAGGTACATAACATATAAAATACAGAAATGGCAAAAGATAAAGCCAGCTGTTAAACTAAGGCATGATATTTTAAGTAATTTTCACTATATTTTGGCCCTTGAAAGTAATTAGAATGTGACTGCAAGTCGCCAGGATAATAAACCTGCATTGAGTTAACGTAAATGTGTAAAAAAAAAAAAAAAATACAAAAAAACTTTTTTTTTTTTGAGACGGAGTCTCGCGCTGTGTCACCCAGGCTGGAGTGCAGTGGCGCGATCTCGGCTCACTGCAAGCTCCGCCTCCCAGGTTCACGCCATTCTCCTGCCTCAGCCTCCGAGTAGCTGGGACTACAGGCGCCCGCCACCTCGCCCGGCTAGTTTTTTTTTGTATTTTTAGTAGAGACGGGGTTTCACCATGTTAGCCAGGATGGTCTCGATCTCCTGACCTCGTGATCCACCCGCCTCGGCCTCCCAAAGTGCTGGGATTACAGGCTTGAGCCACCGCGCCCGGCCCAAAAAAACTTTTAAAAATGTCCTTTGGTGTTGGCCATTTTCCTGCAACAGCCTTTAACTGGAATGTTTTAGAAGTGAGCTTGGGAAAGTAGGGTTGTGGCTGGTTTCTTTTTATTCGTTCTGGGCTCCTTAGGCAGCTTCTCTTTTTAATAGTCTGCCACTTGTTGCTGTCCTTATCCTGAGAGGAAGGAAGGAAGACTACAAGTGGCAGTAAGAGGTTAGAGAATGACCGGGTGGTAAAGTGCGTGTGTAAGCGGGAAGGCTGGAGGCAAGAGGGTAACAGGCTGGGAGAAAACCATTCCCCGTATCTTCTAGGCCACCGACGCCTGGAGCCAACCCTGTTAGGTAAGGTACTGAAAATATGCTGGGCTTTTTATTACTTTTACCACCCCCAAGCAGAGAGGCTCAGGGGAGGAGCAGACATGCAGCACAGGGTCTGCTTTGAAGTTTCTTTTTTTTTTTTTTTTTTTTTTGAGACGGAGTCTTGCTCTGTGCCCCAGGCTGGAGTGCAGTGGCGCCATCTCGGCTCACTGCAAGCTCCGCCCCCCCGGGTTCACGCCATTCTCCTGCCTCAGCCTCCCAAGTAGCTGGGACTACAGGCGCCCACCACCTCGCCCGGCTAATTTTCTTGTATTTTTAGTAGAGACGGGGTTTCACCATGTTAGCCAGGATGGTCTCGATCTCCTGACCTCGTGATCCGCCCGTCTCGGCCTCCCAAAGTGCTGGGATTACAGGCTTGAGCCACCGCGCCCGGCCCGGTGCTTTGAAGTTTCTTAGCCACAGTGTTTTTAAACATTTTATAAAAAAGCAAAACAAACATTCCTTACTGCTGTGTCTATCTTCTGAAGATGACAACAGGTGGCAGATCTCGTCCACCTTAGCCTAGTTAGCATTTAATATGGCTACAGGAGAGCGCCCCTTACTAGCGGGCTCCTCCCCCAGGGCTCTGTCCTCTAGGCTGCTCCACACTACTTTGCCCACCTTAGGCTAGTAAGGTCGGGGTGCACATGGACTGTTTCTTAGCCCTTTCCCTAGGGGGCCAGGGAAGACAAGGATTTGCTTGTCAACTGAGACACGTGAGGGGTGGCAGCGAAGGACAGAAGTAGGAAAAGCAGCAGCACAGCAAGCAGCAGGCCACTTCCTGGGCGCAGTTACTAAGGCACGTGACGGTGGTGAGGTGGATCCTCAGGACGGGGCTGGAGCCGCCTGCTCTGTGCTTTTTGGCCTCCCCTCTGTCACCACAAACCCAGAAAGGGGTAACCTGCCCAGACTGCCAGTGACCAAATGGGCACTCCCTGGCATCTTAGCAACTCTGCTGCCCCAGGCCTCTGTGGGCAGCAAGAAAGCTAGAGCTAGCTGGGATAAAACCCAGGAAGTAGCATGCAACTTCCCCTTATACTCCAGAAAAACAGAAAAAAGACAAGGCCAGAAAGGCTGATGCTGGAAGTAGGAAATGGGAACTTGCATGTTAGGAAGACAATCATAATCACCCACTTTCCTTTACTCCTGGCGGCACCCCTCCAGCAGGGAAGTTTGTTGAGGAGGCGCCGCCACCCGATTATACCCACGTCGCTGACCAGGGGTTTTTATCTAAGAACTGTCCCTGGGGCAGCCTCCAGTCTCCTTAAGGGGGATGGGAGATGCTGTTGGCTGAACAGGGCCAACAAATGCAGGTCCCTTTAAGGGTAGAGGAAAGGAGGGCAATGGGTTTTCTATACGGGGAGGAAAAGGCTCCGGTCCGTCCTTATCCTCACTAGAAAAAATGTCCTCCTTAGGCCCCTCTACAGAAGGGACTGAAGTAGAGAGAGGAGCACCGCCCCGCCCCCGCTGTTCTGGTTCCTGTTTTTCCTCACTAGAAAAAATCTCGTTATTCACCATAGAAGGGAATGAAGTGGGGAGAGGAATCTCTCCCTTCAAATCTTCTGAATTCTTTTCAGGTGGAGATAATGGGCCGTCTAACCGCGATCTGATAGATAAACAGGATACAACGCCCAGGTGGTCAAAATAGTAAAATTAGTAAAATGACCTTGCTCATGTCCTCTTTTCAGGCAGCGACCTACCTGCTCCCATAGCTCTAAATCTAAGGTTCCTTGATCAGGAAACCAAGGGCATTCCTGCCCAATTAAAAGCATGAGCTTGTGTAGAGCTCCAGGCTCTACAGTGCACTGGATAGCCTTAAGTTGCTGTTGCACTGTTAAAAAATACTTTCTGTTCTTTGGTCATTTCCTGACCCACGGTAACTCAACCCCTGATATTTTACATGTGGGTCGCGTCCTCCTGATGGGAGTCAGGACTCTCCCTTACCGGGATTCCCCCAAAATTGATGAGCTGGCCTCCTTCACACGGAACTTCAAGGCGATCATGTCGGGGCACCACTTGCAGAGCTTATAGCTTGCAATGAATGCCACGAATGAGTTCTCAGACAATTCCAGCTGAGCGGGGCAGGGGGTAACTTCTTTTTTTTATTATTATACTTTAAGTTCTGGGTTACATGTGCAGAACGTGCAGTTTTGTTACATAGGCATACACGTGCCCTGGTGGTTTGCTGCATCCTTCAACCTGTCACCTACCTTAGGTATTTCTCCTAATGTTATCCCTCCCCCAGCCCCCCACCCCACAACAGGCCCCAGTGTGTGAACAGACACTTCTCAAAAGAAGACATTTATGCAGCCAACAGACATATGAAAAGATGATCATCATCACTGGTCATTAGAGAAATGCAAATCAAAACCACAATGAGATACCATCTCACACCAGTTAGAATGGGGGGTAGCTCTTCTAAGAGAGTCCGCCCCAGCATCTGTCCACCAAGTATTTATTGAAAGGGCTTGTTAAACCACAAACATCCACTAGATGGCTTTTTTGAGGTCAGGTCATGAGGCACCTGTGGCCTTGTAAAAACACTCAAACTGCATTCTCAGGAGGCTGTTTTCAGCGTTCCTTATCACACCACACACTCCACTCCTTGTCCTGTTTTCAGGGTCGAGTTTCATTCTCATGCACAAATAACATACACACAGCGCCTCTGTATTTTTCCATGCCCCGACCTCAAACGCCTTGTACATAAGCTTGAATATGTTGCCCTGCACCCCCACAGTTGGCATCACAGGCATGAGCCACCATGCTGGCCTATATTAGCATTATTATTACCACTTTCATTATTAATGTGTCTGTCTTCTTTTTTTTTTTTTTTTTTTTTTTGAGACTGAGTCTGGCTCTGTCGCCCAGGCTGGAGTGCAGTGGCCGGATCTCAGCTCACTGCAAGCTCCGCCTCCCGGGTTTATGCCATTCTCCTGCCTCAGCCTCCGGAGTAGCTGGGACCACAGGCGCCCGCCACCTCGCCCGGCTAGTTTTTTGTATTTTTTAGTAGAGACGGGGTTTCACCGTGTTAGCCAGGATGGTCTCGATCTCCTGACCTTGTGATCCGCCCGTCTCAGCCTCCCAAAGTGCTGGGATTACAGGCTTGAGCCACCGCGCCCGGCTGTGTCTGTCTTCTTGATGTAAGGAGCATGTTCTATTTCTTCCTTATTTCTTGTACTGAGAGCTCTAGAAATGTTCGATCAATGAGGGACTGATGAAATGAAACGAATAAATGGAATTGGGGAAAGTTACCCTTATCTCTTTGCAGGATATGAATTGAAGAAACTCGCTTATCTTTCCAAACTTGGAATGAAAGTGAGAAATGGCAGGGTCACTGATATGGAAGGGAAGGCAAAAGGGTGTTATAGTGAGTCATATGCCAGCTTGGAGCCCTAGACCTGGGCAGGTGGGGACACAGGTCACCTTTCTTGGCTGTCAAAACAAATGAGAGTTATAAAACCTCCACCCCTTAGTTCCATTACACTTCATACCTGTTTTTCCTGTCCATGTGTTTGGAAGCTTGCCTGTACCTTTTAAATACGCTTTCTGTAGCAAGTGACTTCTAGGTTTAAAAAAGAAGAAGAAAAACCCAGAGGTAATACTAGATTGGAAAATAGGAAAACTGGTATTCTTGAGTTGTAATCAGGAGGTCACAGAATTGAGAAAATCTTAATTAACTGATTGGAAATGAAGAAATGCTTTTTCTTAGAGTACCTTTGAATAAATGATTTCAAATGATTAGGAGTTGACTCATCTTTTAAAATTGTGGAAAACTTCTTTTTTTTTTTTTTTTTTTTTTTTTAGACTGAGTCTTGCTCTGTCACCTAGACTGGAATACAGTAGCGCAATCTTGGCTCACTGCAACCTCCACCTCCTGGATTCAAGTGATTCTCCTGCCTCAACCTCCCGAGTGGCTGGGATTACAGGCGCCCGCCACCATGCCCGGCTAATTTGTGTGTGTGTGTATATATATGTGTGTGTGTGTGTGTGTGTGTGTGTGTGTGTGTGTATATATATTTTTTTTTTTTTTTGAGATGGAGTTTTGCTGTTGTTTCCCAGGCTGGAGTGCAATGGCACAACCTCAGCTCACTACAACCTCTGCCTCCCAACCTCTGCCTCCTGGGTTCATGTGATTCTCCTGTCTCAGCCTCCTGAGTAGCTGGGATTACCGGTGCATACCACCACACCTGGTGATTTTTTTTGTATTTTTAGTAGAGACGGGATTTTATCAGATTGGTGAGGCTGGTCTCAAACTCCTGACCTCAGGTGATCCACCTGTCTCAGCCTCCCAAAGTGCTGGGATTACAGATGTGAGCCACCATACCCGGCCTGAAAAACTTTATTCTGAAATAATTTTTGGGTCGGGCATGGTGGCTCACACCTGTAATTCCCAGCACTTTGGGAGGCCGAGGAGGGTAGATCACTTGAGTCCAGGAGTTCGAGACCAGCCTGGCCAACATGGCAAAACCCTGTCTCTACTGAAAAATACAAAAATTAGCTCTGCATGGTGGCGCATGCCTGTAATCCCAGCTACTTGGGAGGCTGAGGGGCAGGAGGATAGCTTGAACCTGAGAGGCGGAGGTTGCAGTGAACTGAGGTTGCACCACTGCACTCTAGCCTGGGCTACAGAGCAAGACGGTGTCTCAAAAAAAAAAAGTAAAAGAAAAAAAAAAAGAATTATTGGTTCTCAGAAAGTTACAAAAATAGGTGCAGTGGCTTGTGCCTATGGTCCTAGCTACTCAGGAGGCTGAGGTGGAGGATCAGTTGAGCCCAAGAGTTGGAGATTGTGGTGGGTGACAGGGTGAGACCTTGTCTCAAAAAAGTAAAAAAATAAAAAAATAAAAAAATAAACAAAACAAAAAAATTGACCCTGGTTGACAATCCACAGACCTCATTTAGAGTTTCATATGCAAGTGTGTGTAGTTCTGTGCTATTTTATCACCTTTCCACCACCACATAGCCGCTACCACAATTAAGATACACAATTGTTTCATCACTAAAAGATGATTTTCACTAAAAGATGATTTTTTTTTAAGACAGAATCTTGTTCTTGTCACCCAGGCTGGAGTGCAATGGCATGATATTGGCTCACTGCAACCTCTGCCTTCTGGGTTCAAGTGATTCTTCTGCCTCAGCCTTCCAAGTAGCTGGGATTACAGGCACCCGCCACCATGTCCAGCCAATTTTTGTATTTTTAGTAGAGTCAGGGTTTTACCATGTTGGCCAGGCTGGTCTCGAACTCCTGACCTCAGGTGATCCACCTGCCTCAGCCTTCCAAAGTGCTGGGATTACAGGCATGAGCCCGGCCAACTAAAAGGTTCTTTTACAGTCATATCTATTCTCCTCTCCTCCCTGCCTCTCCTCTCTCCCATTCTTGGGACTGTTTTATGTTTTCTTATATTTGATATTTCTCACTATTGTAAAAAAATAAGGTACAGTTTCTCCCATTGATTTTTGTGCTGTTCTGAATGCCTAAAATAGAAAGGAGCACAGTTAAGAAGTTAGAGACCTTCTGTGCCCACCAGCAGGAAAATCATTAATAGTAACACAAAGAGGCCAGGCACGGTGGCTCATGCCTGTAATCCCAGCACTTTGAGAGGCCGAGGCAGGAGGACTGCTTGGGGCCAGGGGTTTGAGACCAGCCTGGGCAACACTGCGAGACCCCATCTCTACAAAAACATTAAAAAATTAGCCGGGCATGGTGACATGTGCCTGTGACCCCAGCTCTTCAGGAGGCTGAGGTGGGAGAATCTCTTAAGCCCAGGAGGTCGAGACCAGTGAGCTGTGATCGAGTCACTGCACTCAAGTCTGGGTGACAGAGTGAGACCCTGTTTCAAAAACAACAAAAACGACAAAAAGTAGCACAAAGAGTCCTCCCAACAGAAATGATTCCCATTCCTATAACTGGATAGTTTCCAGAAAAATGTACATTAGCTCCATGTAGATAAGCACTTGGCATGGTACTGAAAACTCATAGGACCTCAACAAATATTTATCAGGCAAATACACTGATTGAACAGGGAGCAAGGCATTCCCTAATATGTTCCTAAAAGAGATGTGAAACAAGTCTCCATTTGTTCCAGAGGGCAGTTGTTTTCAAATTAGTAAAGCTTACAGAAATAAAAGCAAATTTTTTCCTCTAAACTAAACAAAAGCTGAGCGAAAAATAGACAGGCTTACAGGCTATCTCTTTGGTTTTTCTTTTTTTGTTGTTGTTAAGACAGAGTCTCACTCTGTCACCCAGGCTGGAGTGCAGTGGTACGATCTCGGCTCACGGCAACCTCCGCCTCCCGGGTTCAAACGATTCTCCTGCCTCAGCCTCCCAAGTAGCTGGGATTATAGGCCTGTGCCACCATGCCTGGCTTACTTTTGTATTTTTAGTAAAGATGAGGTTTCACCATGTTGGCCAGGCTGGTCTCAAACTCCTGACCTCAGGTGATCCACCCACCTTGGCCTCCCAAAGTGTTGGAATTACAGGGGTGAGCCACCGCGCCACACCTGGCCTATTTTGTTTGACTTATTCACAGTTCCTTAATTTATTTCTCCAAGCAGGAGACAAAACGAAAACCAAAAACAGGCTGAAGTGGTGACTGAAGTCTCTTAGCTGAAGCACCAAGACTTGGGGTGCCCCCCAGTCGTAAAAATCCCATCTGAGTCTCTCTTCTCAAATCCCATCTGAGTCTCTCTTCTCAACACTGTGCTGGCTGCCTTCTGCTGGGAAGGAAAGGTACAGATGTGTGGCCAGCTAGATAATAACAACAGCTATCAAGTTGCCAGAGCGCTTACCTTAGCACAGTGCTAAGGACTTTAGCTGTAATATCTCATTTAGTCCATATAACAACTCTGTGAAACGTGTGATTTTATTATCTTCATTTTACAGCTAAGAAAACAGACTTTAAGAACCTAAATGTTGGGTCAGGCACGGTGACTCACGCCTGTAATCCCAACACTGAAAGGCTGAGGTGGGAATATCACTTGAATCTAGAAATTCTGAGACCAGCCTGGGGCCATGTAGCAAGCATCCCATCTCTACAATCAAAAAATTAGCCGGGCGTGGTAGCATACACCTGTAGTTCTAGGGAAGCTGAGGCAGGGGGATCACTTGAGCCTAGGAGTTTGAGGTTACAGTGAGCTTGCACCACTGCACTCCAGCCTGGGTAGCAGAGTGAGACTTTGTCTGGAAAAAAAAAAAAAAGCCGCGGGCCGGGCGCGGTGGCTCACGCCTGTAATCCCAGCACTTTGGGAGGCCCAGGCGGGCAGATCACAAGGTCAGGAGATCGAGACCATCCTGGCTAACACGGTGAAACCCCGTCTCTACTAAAAATGCAAAAAATGAGCCGTGCGTGGTGGCGGGCGCCTGTAGTCCCAGCTACTGGGAGTCCCAGCTACTGGGGAGCCTGAGGCAGGAGAATGGCGTGAACCCAGGAGGCGGAGCTTGCAGTGAGCCGAGATCACGCCACTGCACTCCAGCCTGTGTGACAGAGCGAGACTCCACTCCGTCTAAAAAAAAAAAAAACACAAAACTTAAATGGTTTGCATAAGTCTACGCAACTAAGCTAGTGGAAGGGATTTGAACTCAGGTTAATATAGTAAGTCAGCCCTAGGCAGTCTTGGCATTCATTAGATCTGACGTGTGAAACAGAAATCTGCACATGGTACTTTTAAAACCTCCCAGGTGATTCCGATTTACTGACTTCTTGGGAAGCATTGCTAGAATCTACTTCCTGCAAAGGAATCTCCTGCTATTCAAATGATGTGGGAACATGAAGAGAACTAACAGTTAAACTTATATGAGGGGTACTATTACTTCACAAACCCATACTTCAGGTAGACAATGCTAAATGACTAATTGCTTCTGCCTGATGCTTTGGATGAAATGTATTCTTAAGTTGTGTCTTTATTATTTATTTATTTATTTATTTAGAGACAGGGTCTCACTCTGTCACCCAGGCTGGAGTGCAGTGGTATGATTTTGGCTCGTGGCAACTTCCTGCTTCCCAGGCTCAGGTGATCCTCCCACTTCAGCCTCCTGAGTAGCTGGGACCACAGGTGCACTAAAGAATGTTTGTATTTTTTTTCAGAGATGGGTTTTTGCCATGTTGTCCAGACTGGACTGGAACTTCTGGGCTCAAGCGATCCACCCGCTTCAGCCTCCCAAAGTGCTGGGATTTCAGGCATGAGCCACCGCGCCCAGCCTGTTAATTTTTTCAAATTATTAATTATTATTATTATTATTTTTGAGACAGAGTCTCGCTCTGTCGCACAGGCTGGAGTGCAGTGGTGCGATCTTGGCTCCCTGCAAGCTCCGCCTCCCGGGTTCACGCCATTCTCCTGCCTCAGCCTCCTGAATAGCTGGGACGACAGGCGCACACCACTATGCCCGGCTAATTTTTTTTGTATTTTTAGTAGAGACGGGGTTTCACCATGTTAGCCGGGATGGTCTCGATCTCCTGACCTCGTGATCCACCCACCTCGGCCTTCTAAAGTGCTGGGATTACAGGCGTGAGCCACCGTGCCCGGCTTATTTTTAAGCTCATCAGACCACCAGAAGCCTGAGTTAGTGTTGCAAGCACTCTCATCAGAAAGGGAATTAAATTACCTTGGAGCTATGCAGCACAAGTTTAGTTACCTCTATCACTGAGATGCATAGATTCTGGCATGGCTCTCTATTTGAAAGTTTTCCATTTATTTTTCCTTTTTATTTATGTATTTATTTTTTGAGACAGTCACTCTGTTGCCCAGGCTGAAGTGCAGTGATGTGATCTTGACTCATTGCAACCTCTGCCTCCTGGCGTCAAGCAATTCTTGTGCCTCAGCCTCCTGAGGTAGCTGGGACTACAGGTGCGTGTCACCACACTTGCTAATTTTTGTAATTTTAGTAGAGACGGTTTCGCCATGTTGGCTAGGCTGGTCTCAAACTCCTGACCTCAAGCAGGCGTCAGCCTCCCAGAGTGTTGGGATTACAGGCATGAGTCACGACGCTGGCCTATTTTTCCTTTTTAAAAAAGAACTATTAGAGATGTAGAAATTCTAGATAGGAAGAAATACAAATAAAGAGATATAATACCAAAAAAAGTTTCCTTTAATCTGAAGCATACGTATATTTTGGCAAAAGTAGATATATAATTGGACCTAGTGAAATGTTCTTAATAAAATCTAAAGACTGCCCTATGATGAATGAGTGTATGAATTAATGTAAAAACTGGTTTTGTATATACAGGCCAACAGATACAAACTGGATTTGTTATTTCATTCACAGGAACCAAGGGGGAAAAGATCTCAAGTCACACTGGATTTCAACACACCAAGCCAAACAACTAATAAACCGCCCACAAAGAATGAAACTATTCTGAACTCGTCATTCTGCAAATGCAGATTATAATACTAAGATATGCATAAAATTTATAAAGTAGACAGTAGCTGACCTTTTATTGAAAAGAGGAGGAGTCAAAGCTCCTGAAAGGGTTGGGACTGCCTGCAGTCAGTCCCTAGGGAACTTCCTGTTGTCACCACACCTCTGAGTCGTCTGAGCTCACTGTGAGCAAAACCCCGCAGTGGAAACTCTTAAGCCTCTGCGAAGTAAATCATTCTTGTGAATGTGACACACGATCTCTCCAGTTTCCATATGTTGAGATTCTACTTATTCATCAGTTTGATGTGCTTGGCAAGATCAGGTAGGTTATTTACTAACTGGTTTTCTTAACTGCTTAAAAAAAAATAGTTGTGTTGTCATTTTGCATGTCATCATTCCACTTCCTTCAGTGAACTTTTTAAGTTCCATAGAGTCATTTTTAAGGAAAAAGATATAGGAAGCCTGTATCATTTCCTTAGCTTTTCCTTAAAAAAAAAAAAAAAAAAAAAAAGATACAGGTTAGATGAACTTTCTAATCCTGAAAAAAAATTCTCAATAATAAAAGAAGCTATTATGTCTTCAAATTAATTTCTTCTTATGTACAACAATCAAATCTGCTGTAAAATCTAGAAGTCTTATTTTCTTTCTTAGTCTTTATCTATGCCTTTCTAGTTCTGTGAAATGAGATGATTTATTTTCTGGAAATATAAAAATTTATCTTGTATTTAATATATCGAGGGTTGGTTTTTATATTTTCATACATCGAGAGTTTATTTAAATTATTCTTAGAGAAAACATAATTTAATATAGATAAACTACTTGGAATGGTTCCTGGCATACTTATAACTTAAAAATTGTTAATTATAATGAGGAAATCAAAATTAAAACCCTAATGTACCTGATAATGTAACAAAAACAAAGTGAAATGCTTAAAAAAATAAAATTCGACACTTTGCAACCTTTTTAAGTATTCAGTTTTGTTTCAGATAGCTATGGTAATGAAGGTTGATATAATTTTTTTGAAGGGCAAAGGGTAAATATGTTATATATTCAGACCCATAAAAATGTTCCTGTACTTTAAGCTAGTAAAACCACTGCTGGGAATTTATTCTAAATGAATAACTTTTAAAAGAGAAAAGCCTCCTATGCAGAGATAAGTCTAACTATATTACTTGCAGTAACTTGAAACTAGATATAACCAAAATGTTTCTACATACAGGAATGGATAAAAGACAGTATATCAACTTAATTTTTTTGAAGTAGCCTTTAAACTAATTCTGATGCTATGCAGAAATAAGCAAACATTTTTAAAGTAACACCAAGTAGAAAAAGTAGAACTTAAATTTGTTGGTAAACTATGATTACAACTATGTTAAAATCATGTATGTATGCTTGTGAATGAAGTTTAGAAGGGAAATGGAAAAATAGTATTAGGATTTCTGGCCTATAAATTTTTCTTTATATATGGTTTTGAAGTTGATTTTCTAGTAAGTTAAAATCATAGCAATGATGATATTTTTAACTGAGAATTCGACATTTTAAAGTATATGTTTGTTATCTTTTTTTTTTTTTTTTTTTTTGAGGCAGGATCTCACTCTGTCACCCAGGCTGGAGTGTAGTGTTGCGATCTCAGCTCACTACAGCCTCTCCCTCCCTAGTTCAAGCGATTCTCCTGCCTCAGCCTCCCAAGTAGCTGGGACTACAGGAGTGCACCACTGCGCCTGGCTAATTTTGTATTTTTAGTAGAGAGGAGGTTTCACCATGTTGGCCAGGATGGTCTCAATCTACTGACCTCGTGATCCACCCACCTCGGCCTCCCAAAGTGCTGGGATTACAGGCGTGAGCCACCGCGCCCAGCCTATTATCATTTTTAAATTAAAAAAAATGAGCATAAATGGCCAGGCGCAGTGGCTCACGCCTATAATCCCAGCACTTTGGAAGGCCGAGGCGCGTGGATCACCTGAGGTCAGGAGTTCAAGACCAGCCTGGCTAACATGGTGAATCCCGTCTCTACTGAAAATACAAAATTAGCCGGGCCTGGTGGCATGTGCCTGTAATCCCAGCTACTCGGGAGGCTGAGACGGGAGAATCTCTTGAACCTGGGAGGCAGAGGTTGCAGTGAGCCAAGATGGTGCCACTGCATTCTAGCCTAGGCAACAAAGTGAGACTCCATCTCAAAAAAAAAAAAAAAAAAAGAATATAAAGGTAGAGGTATCTTAAGTGGGTCAGGGCCAACCCTAACACAAAAACATGGGATGGCTTGTGGGTACCTTCTTCCAGTCTTTCATTATACATCTCCATTTATAAAGCTGAAAAAACAGCAACTTAATTTTTTTGTGACCTTCCTTTTCCTTAGCATCTTCTCAGAAGTAAAGTCTTGTTTTACATGATTCTTTAGAAGACTGTCACTGCTGCATGATAGAATCTCAGCAGACAGAGACACAGAAGAATAAACTTCTGTACGTAGAAGGAAAAAAATAGTATAGCTGTAAGCTAAGTCTAGTCTTCTCAGTGTCTAGGAAGCCATAAACTTGGAACTTTCATTAGGGAGGGTGTTGGATAATATTCATCTGGTAGCAGACATTATTAATCTCAAATGCATGCACTTACTGTTTTTCCCTTCTGCTTGCAGTCCAAAAATTACCAAGCATTAAAATGAGCTTCAGAAATCCCAAGGATACAAGTCATTCAGTTTCAGAGATCTTTGTTTTGTTTTCTAATCTTTGTGAAACCATGTTAGGAATGTTTGCCATAATCTTACCAGTGAACAAAGCAACAGCTAACAAACTAAAGTACACTAGAATCCCCTGAGGTCTTGATTAAAATGCACTCCACCTCCAAAAATCCAAACTTAGTAGGTCTGGAGTGAGATCCTGGAATCTACATTTTAAACACTTTTCTGGTTGGTCCTAGGGGCTCACACCTGTAGTCCCAGCACTTGGGGAGGCCGAGGCTGGAGGATCGCTTGAGCCCAGGAGTTGGAGGCTGCAGTGAGCTATGACTGTGCCTCTGAGTAGCCATTGCACTTCAGCTGGCTGAACAAGACCCTGTCTCAAAAATTTTCTCACCCTGTCTGTATCTGGAACTTACATGCACATACCATTGTGCCTGGCCTGGAACCTGCATTTTTAACAAGCCTTCAGGGTTTTTCAGCTACAGGTGGTACAACAAACACAGGTTTTAAAATATTGTTCTAAATTAAGGCTGCTTGACATAAGTATTTTTTAAAGTTACCCTGCTATCAATATTTTGGCCCTAGCAACTGTAAAACTAGGTAGATATTTTCCCAGAGGAAAGTGTTTAGTGCCAAAACCAGAATTATTTCCCCAGATATTTGTAATCCTCTAGAATGATTTAGAACTGTTCCTGTATGGTGACTCATCTTTCTCTAACAAGTTGGCAAAGGTGAATGAGGGGGTGTGAATGTGCATATTTATGCACATGATTCAGAAATGAGAATGAGAAAATCTGGCATCTCATTTATTTTCTCGGTTGCATCCTAAAGAAATACAGCCAGTGGTTAAAAGCAGACATATCCTTCCAATCAAGAGGGCAATCTGCCCATATGCTTCTTGCCTGTCTCTGCCCAGGGTAAAAAAGAAACAAATATTTTCTTTTCTTTTCTTTTCTTTTTTTTTTTGAGACGGAGTCTGGCTCTGTTGCCAGGCTGAAGTGCAGTGGCGTGATCTCGGCTCACTGCAACCTCCGCTTCCTGGGTTCAAGCAGTTCTCTGCCTCAGCCTCCGGAGAAGCTGGGATTACAAGCACCCACCACCATGCCCAGCTAATTTTTGTATTTTTAGTAGAGATGGGGTTTCACCATCTTGGCCAGGCTGGTCTTGAACTTCTGACCTTGTGATCCACCCGCCTTGGCCTGACAAAGTGCTGGGATTATAGGTGTGAGCCACCACGCCTGGCGAAACAAATGCTTTACAAGGTTTGACCCTGTCCAACTGTAATCCTTTCACAATCTGGCTCAGGATGAGTTTTGTTTTGTTTTTGAGGTGGAGTCTTGCTCTGTCTCACCTAGGCTGGAGTGCAGTGGCATGATCTTGGCTCACTGCAGCCTCTGCTTCCCAGGTTCAAGTGATTCTCCTGCCTCAGTCTCCCAAGTAGCTAGGACTACAGACATGTGCCGCCACGCCCAAGAGAGGGAGTTTCCCTCTTGTTGCCCAGGTTGGAGTGCAGTAATGCGATCTCGGCTCACTGCAACCTCTGCCTCCCAGATTCAAGCGATTCTCCTGCCTCAGCCCCCCGAGTAGCTGGGGAGTACAGGTGTCCGCCACCATGCCTGGCTAATTTTTTGTATTTTTAGTAGAGACGGGGTTTCACCATGTTGGTCAGGCTGGCCTGGCTGGTCTCAAACTCAGGCGATCCACCCTCCTCAGCCTCCCAAAGTGCTGGGATTATAGGCGTGAGCTACTATGCCCTGCCTTCAGTAAATACTTTCAGGCAGCATCAAGTCAGTAAACCTGACTGTAGACCTCTGTTCTAAAGAAGTTATTAATACACATCTGTCATGTTTGGGGGCGGGGTGGAGGGGAAGAAAGCTCAAGCACACCTTAGAAAGCAAAACTCCAGATTAAAAAGCAGTATGAGTCAGGGCTGTTTTACTTCCTGACTGGGCACTACACGTCAAGATTAATTTCATGTAGGACATGAAATTGACGTGAAATTCTGTCATATAGGACTTCTGTCATATAAGTTTGGAGGTCAGTGGACCAAAGGGTCCAAGGCACCTTCATCAACCACAGGTCTGAGATACCTTAGTTTTTGGGGACGGAGTCTTTCTGTCACCCAGGCTGCAGTGCAGTGGCGTGATCTTGGCTCACTGCAACCTCCGTCTCCCGGGTTCAAGCAATTCCCACCTTTGCTTATTGACTGTCGTAGAATCTCAGAACTTCCTCTCCTCTGTCCACAATTCTGTCTTCTTTTTACACAGATACCTCTTTGGATATGAATGAGGAGTCTCCTCTCTTTGAAGAGGTTTTCTCCCAATCAGAAATGTGGGAAATAAAATTAATTCCTCCAAAATGAGGTAGAAGCTAAGAAGCCAGAGCTGAGTGTGTAGCTGAGACAGCATAGGCAGCTTTTCTTTTTTTTTTTTTTTAAGACAAGGTCTTAACTCTGTTGTCCAGGCTGGAGTGCAGTAGTGTGATCATAGCTCACAGCTTACTGCAGCCTTGATTTCCTGGGTGCAAACCAACCTCTGTCACAGGCTCAATGTAGCACGTGCAACCACATATAGCTAACTTTTTGATTTTTTGTAGAGACAGGGTCTCACCTTGTTGTCCGTGCTGGTATCGAACTCTTGGGCTCAAGTGATCTTCCCACCTTGGCCTCCAAAAGTGTTGGGATTATAGGCGTGAGCCACAGCACCGGGCGGGAAATTTTTTTTTTTTTTAATTTTTATTTTTGAGACAGTCTTGCTCTGTCGCCGAGGCTGGAGTGCAGTGGCACAATCTCGGCTCACTGCAAGCTCCGCCTCCAGGGTTCACACCATTCTCCTGCCTTAGCCTCCTGAGTAGCTGGGACTATAGGTGCCTGCCACCACGCCTGGCTAATTTTTTTTATTTTTAGTGGAGGCGGGTTTTCACCGTGTTAGCCAAGATGGTCTCGATCTCCTGACTTCATGATCTGCCCCCCTCGGCCTCCCATAGTGCAGGGATTGCAGGTAGGAGCCACCGCGCCCAGCCTTTTTTTTTTTTTTTTTTTTTTTAAAGAGATGGGTCTTGCCATATTGCCCAGGCAGGCTTTGAACCCTGGACTCAAGTGTTTTTCCTGCCTCAGCCTCACAAGTAGCTGGACTATATAGGCCTGTACCACCATGCTGAGCTTTAGAAATTTTTTTTTTTTTTTTTTTTTGAGACGGAGTCTCACTCTGTCGTCCAGGCTGGAGTGCAGTGGCGCAATCCTGGCCCACCACAACCTCTGCCTTCTGGGTTCAAGTGATTCTCCCGCCTCAGCTTCCTGAGTAGCTGGGATTATAGGTGTGCACTACCACACCTGGCTAATTTTTGTATTTTTATTTATATTTATTTATTTATTTTTGAGACAGAGTGTCACTCTGTCACCCAGGCCGGAGTGCAGTGACTGGGTCTCAACTCACTGCAAACTCTGCCTCCCGGGTTCAAGCGATCCTCCTGCCTCAGCCTCCCAGGTAGCTGGGATTACAGGCATGTGCCACCACACCCAGCTAATTTTTTTTTTTGTACTTTTAGTAGAGATGGGGTTTCACTCTGTAGGCCAGGCTGGTCTCGAACTCCTGACCTTAAGTGATCCGCCTGCCTCAGCCTCCCAAAGTGCTGGGATTACAGGCATGAGCCACTATGCCTGGCCTATTATGATTATTTTACAGATGCAAAGCTGAGGCCCAGAGAGGTTAGGCAATTAATTACCAGAGGTCACATAGCTAATAGGCAGTGGAGTTGGATGTCAAACCTAGGTCTGACTCCAAAACTCACGCTCTTTCCAAGGTGGTGTTTTGTTTTTTTGTTTTGTAGAGATGGGATCTCACTATGTTGCCCAGGCTGTCTCGTACTCCTCCCCTCAAGGGGCCCTCCCATCTCAGCCTCCCAAAGTGCTGGCATTACAGGTGTGAGCCACCCATGCTTGGCCTGTATTTGTGTTTAGGACATTAGACTAGGGTTGGCAAACATTTTCTGTAAAGAGACAGATAGTAAATATTTTCAGCTTTATGGACCATTAGTCATAACCACTCAACTCTGCCTTTAGAGCAGGAAAGTAGCCATGGACAATATATAAATGGGCATGGCCAGATTTGGTCTGCAGGAGAACATGCATTAAATTGCAAGAAAACATCTCAGGCACAGTTATGCTAAAGAAGTTACAGTCAGATTGCCCTGGTATCCTACCTGGATATGTTTCTTTTTCTTTTAAGAGATAGAAAGGAATAAATGATAATCATGCCTGTTCTAAATAGGAGTCTGAATTCCTTATCAAAGTATATTGGAAACACCACTCATCCAACTGTAATTTTCCAATGATCAACAGGAAATGGTATTTCAGAGTAATTGAATTTCAGAGTAGTTTGAAAAGGACAGGCAAAATTTCCCCTGTTTCAGATAAACTCTAATGGAAGAAGTTAAGCTTTAAAAACCACTTTAACATGTTCTGTGGTCACTGGTTATATGTGCTCTGTTGCACTACCTCTGAACAACCTTGACTTTGTACCATAACAATAAAATAACTCAAAAGGGTTTTGCTTTCTGAAGGCATACAAGTACCTGATGACTTCGGAAATACCAACAGAAATGACTATTTAAAGAATGAGGCCGAGTTCAGTGTCTCACACCTGTAATTCCAACACTTCGGAGGATGTGGTCTCTGCAGAACATGCTAACATGTTGATATTCATTTGTTCAATCAACATTTATTGATGCTAACTCTGAACCAGGCCCTGTTCTTGGCACTGAGAATACAATGGGTGGAACAGATGAATTATCCTGGAGCTTCTACATCAGTGGGGAGTTTTTCTGGAAAAAGGAAATAAGGCTTCAGGAATGTGGTAGGAACAATGCAGTGATATAAAAGGGAGAAAATTCTTGCCCAGGCTCAGTAACTCATGCCTGTAATCCCAGCACCATGGGAGGCCAAGGCAGGAGGACCACCCAAGGTCAGGAGTTCGAGACCAGCCTGGCCAACATGGTGAAATGCCATATCTATTAAAAATACAAAAATTAGCCAGGCATGGTGGTGGGCGCCTGTAATCGTAGCTACTGGGGAGGCTGAGGAAGGAGAATCGCTCCAACCTGGGAGGCAAAGTTTGCAGTGAGCAGAGATCAAGCTATTGCGCTCCAGCCTGAGTGGCAAGAGTGAAACTCCATCTCAAAAAAAAAAAAAAAAAGTGAGGAAAATTCTCCAGGGTGAAATTCAGTATAAGAAAATAGAATATTGATCTTTCCTGAAGGAAATAATATGGTTCAAAGCCAGGTCATCATTTAGGCTAAGGAATTTATTCCCAGATACAAACGAATTTAGGGATTATATTAACCATGAACCCTCCTTAAAAAGATAGCAAGAGCGTCGGTCATGGTGGCTCAAGCTTGTAATCCTAGCACTTTGGGAGAACGAGGCGGGTGGATCACCTGAGGTCAGGAGTTCGAGACCAGCTTGGCTAACACAGTGAAACCCCGTCTCTACTAAAAATACAAAAATTAGCTGGGCGTGGTGGCATGTACCTGTAATTCCAGCTACATGGGAGGCTGAGGCAGGAGAATCGCTTGAACCTGGAGGTGGAGGTTGCAGTGTGTCAAGACCATGCCATTGCACTCCAGTCTGAGAGACAAGAGTGAGAAACTCTGCCTCAAAGAAAAAAAAAAAAAAAAAAAAAAAGACAGCAAGAGCCAGTCACCTAGTGGTGAAGGGAGAAGCTTAGGAAAAGGACTCAGTGAGCAATGGACATGTACTTTATAGAACTAAAAGTACATAACTGGAGCAGTATGATTTCAGAAGATAATTACAAAAAAATAGAGATGGAGTCTTGCTATGTTGCCCAGGCTGGTCTCAAACTCCTGGGCTTAAGCAATCCTCCTGCCTTGGCCTCCCAGAACACTGGGATTACAGGCGTGAGTCCAGAAGATAATTTTTATATCCAGCCTGTTCTCGTTATTTGTGTTAGTTATGCCCTATTAAGCAGCCTCAAACACTGACTTAGCAAATACTGAACCATTGCTCCTAGGGGAAGTACAAGGTTAGGTTTCTGCAAGCCTCTGGTCACAATATTTTTGTCAGCGGATCAATGCATAACTTTCTGTGTGTTTCTGTTTAAAGGCATCTGATTTAATACATACTGTTGATTCATTAACATTGGACTTATGGCCAACAGCACTCTAACTCATGCTTGAATGAAGCTTACCTAACACATGTATTTTCTCTATAAGGCACATCATAGCCTTCTCCTGCTGAGAAACATTAGACAGCACTTCAGCATTATGCTTGGGCACCATTTTATTTATTTATTTATTTATTTATTTATTTATTTATTTATTTATTATTTTTGAGGTGGAGTCTTGCTCTGTTGCCCAGGCTGGAGTGCAGTGGCATGATCTCAGCTCACTGCAACCTCTGCCTCCCAGGTTCAAGCAATTCTCCTGCCTCAGCCTCCCAAGTAGCTGGGATTACAGGAGTGCACCACCACACCTAGCTAATTTTTGTGTTTTTAGTAGAGACGGGGTTTCACCACGTTGCCCAGGCTGGTCTTGAACTCCTGAGCTTAAAGTGATCTGCCTGCCTTGGCCTCCCAAAGTGCTGGGATTACAGGCGTGAGACATCATGCCCAGCCCTAGATATATTATTTAGCTCTCCTTCATAAGTGAGAACACGCAGTATTTGTGTTTCTGCATCTGTGTTATTTCACTTAAGATAACGGCCTCCAGTTCTATTTATGTTGCTGCAAAAGACATAATTTCATCCTTTTTTATGAGTACATAGTATTCCATTGTATATATACATCATATTTTCTTTTTCCAATCATCTGTTGATAGACACTTAGGTTGATTTCATATCTTCGCTATTGTGAATAGTGCTGCAATAAACCTATGAGTGGACACCATTTTAAACAGTGAAATAACCAAGAAAAAGCACAGGAAGTGGTTGGGCATGTTGGTTCACGCCTGTAATTCCAGCACTTTGGGAGGCTGAGGTGGGTGGATCACCTGAGTTCAGGAGTTCGAGACCAGCCTGGACAACATGGTGAAACCCTGTCTCTACTAAAAATACAAAAAGTAGCGGAGCGTGGTGGTGGCCGCCTGTAATCCCAGCTACTCAGGAGGCTGAGGCAAGGAGAATTGCTTGAACCTGGGAGGTGGAGGTTGCAGTGAGCTGAGATCACGCCACTGCACTCCAGCCTGGGCAACAAGAGCAAAACTCCATCTCAAAAAAAAAAAAAAAGAAAAGAAAAGAAAAGAAAATGAAAAGAAAAAAGAAAAAGCACAGGAAGCAAAAAACGTGGCACTAAGTGACTGTCACCTAAGTGTCCGTGAAAAGGATACCTGTTTAGAGTGTGAGAGCTGAAACAAATAAGAAGGCAGAGTGTTGCTGTCTCTGACCTCAGCTGAGATCATGCATGTCAGGCAACACAATTTTTTTGCCATTCTACACATGTCCATGAATGACTGAAAAGGTTCCTCGAGTATTGATTTTGGGGTGATGAATAAATTTGCACATAAGAAATCCACAAATATGGCCAGGCACGGTGGCTCACGCTTGTAATCCCAGCACTTTGGGAGGCTGAGGCAGTCTGATCACCTGAGGTCGGGAGTTGGAGACCAGCCTGGCCAACATGGCGAAAACCTGTCTCTACTTAAAATACAAAAATTAGCCAGGCGTAGTGGCACACGTCTGTAATCCCAGCTACTCGGGAGGCTGAGGTGGGAGAATTGCTTGAATCCGAGAGGTGGAGGTTGCAGTGAGCCAAGATCACAACACTGCACTCTAGCCTAAGCAACAGAGTGAGACTCTGTCTCAAAATAATAATAATAATAAAAAATAAAACACCAAAACCAAAAAGAAATCCACAAATGTGGCTGGCTGGGGTGGCTCACACCTATAATCCCACACTTTGGGAGGCTGGGGCAGGAGAATCATTTGAGCTCAGGGGTTCAAGACCAGCCTGGGCAACATGGCAAGACCTCATCTCTACCAAAATTAAAAAAAAAATAGTCGGGTGTGGTGGCACTTGCCTGTAGTCTCAGATACTTTCAGGGCTGAGGCAGGAGGATTGCTTGAGCCTAGGAAGTCAAGACTGCAGTGAGCTGTGATCGTGCCACTGCACTCCAGCCTATGTAACAGAGTGAGACCCTGTCTCAACAAACAAAAAAAAAAAAAAAGAAGAAAGAAAGAGAGAGAAAGAAAGAAAGAAAAGAAGGAAAGAAAGAAAGAAAGAAAGAGAGAGAAAGAAAGAAAGAAAGAGAGAGAGAGAGAAAGAAAGATCCAGAAATAACGAGAATCGACTGTATTTGACAATGGGAAGAGAGTGCGTGTTTCTAGGGGTGTATGTATGTATTCTGAAGGAAGGATCAAGGAGGATTTGAGAGGCGATATAGGTGTATTAACTTTCTCATTTTTCTTGGTAGAGAAAGAGTTGATAGAACAGATACAGTAAATAGAACAGAAACTCTGTGACTGATATATCAATACACAGAGGCTTAAATATTTATTTTGAAACGATACAAGGAATCACCAGGTGAGCTAAAAATAATGTTATAACTAATAAAAATCAGAAGGTAGAAGTCCAGTTAGTGGAGAGAGGTATTAAGTGTGTTAATGTCCTCGTCACATATCACAAAGAATCATTAGATATTGTCTCAAGGTACTAACGCCAGGGCTAGAGTAGAGTCAGGGAAGAGCTGTTCTGACAAAGATCAGCAGCAGAGCACATGGCAGAAGTGGGCAGCGCACTCCGAGTTGGAAATCCAGTTTCCAGATGCCCAGAAATCCTTGCCAGGGGTTGCATGTTGGTGAATAATTAAGTGTGGATAGATGTATTTCAGTCTGGAACAGTTCTGCATGTAGTCTACTTCTGGCATACAGGTCACACATCTAAATTCCATGAAAAAGGATTTAAATTTTTTTTTTTCTTTGAGAGGGAGTCTTGCTCTGTTGCCCAGGCTAGAATGCAGTGGTGAGATCCTGGCTCACTGCAACCTCTGCCTCCCAGGTTCAAACAATTCTCCTGTCTCAGCCTCCCGAGTAGCTGGGACTATAGGTACACACCACCATGCCTGGCTAAGTTTTGTATTTTTAGTAGAGACGAGATTTCACTATGTTGGTCAGGCTGGTCTTAAACTCCTGACCTCAAGTGATTCACCCACCTCGGCCTCCCAAAGTGCTGGAATTACAGGAGTGAGCCACCGGCCCCAGCCGTAAATATTTCATATAGAGTTATCAAGGTGTTTACCAGAAGAATTAAAACAAGCTATAAACTTCCCAATATGAGAAAGAATACATACATACAAAAGAACCCCCGAGAAAACAACAACAAAAAAGAAGAAGACAATCCATAAAGCAAAAGATAGTGAACCTAGAAGTCACTAACCCTGGAAAATATAGCATTGCAGAATTCAGTTCAGTTGTGTCCATGTGGGACCTCTGAGAAGATGGGGATGGATGTGTAAGAGATCTATTTCAGAGAGTGTGAAGGATAAAGGAGGAGGGAGTGGGAATAGGCAGAGGGAGGCTTCACACCATGATGCGGGCAGTTTGGCACCTGAGAATGGAGAGGAGAAAGGAAAAGTTGGGTAGGAAGAGCCTCAGACCCCAGCACAGTTCTGAGGATATTTCAGCCAGACTGATGGGGAATCCTTGAGCCAAAGTTTCCAAGTAGAGAGTGCCACATGGGACAGGAATGACCTGCCTGGCCTGGCTCAGTGATTGGTGGGGAGCAGCATCCTTCGGGAGCCATGGCTTCATGGGCTATCGGCCAACTCAGCTGTGCTTCTTCCAGAAGTTTCTCTGAAAGGCAGGTCTTAGGCACTTCTGTGGGTACCACGCCAAGTATATGTTATGCCAGTAAATGTAAAAGGATATACTCATTTATCTTTTTTAAAGGATCTGAGAGTGGGTCATAAAACAAAACCCAATTTGATCCTATATATAAGATCCATAAAATGGGGCCAGGTGTGGTGGCTCACGCCTGTAATCCCAGCACTTTGGGAGGCTGAGGTGGGTGGATCACCTGAAGTCAGGAGTTCGAGACCAGCCTGGCCAACATGATGAAACCCCCATCTCTACTAAAAATACAAAAAAATAGCTGGGCGTTGTGGCGGGCACCTATAATCCCAGCTACTTGAGAGGCTGAGGCAGGAGAATTGCTTGAACCCAGGGGGCGGACGTTGCAATGAGCCAAGATCGCGCCACTGCACTCCAGCCTGGGCAACAGAGTGGAATTCCGTCTCAAAAAAAAAAAAAAAAAAGGTCTGTAAAATAAAGGAAATAAAGGGATTCAGAAGGTAAAAAGGATAAAGAGGCAAATGCTGATGAAAAGAGAGCCCAGTTATGATAAAAATATCATTTGAGGCTGGGCGCGGTGGCTCACACCTGTAAACCCAGCACTTTGGGAGGCTGAGGCAGGAGGATCGCAAGGTCAAGAGATCGAGACCAGCCTGGCCAACATGGTGAAACCCCGTCTCTACTAAAAATACAAAAATTAGCTGGGCATGGTGGCGCACGCCTGTAGTCCCACCTACTCAGGAGACAGGCAGGGGAATCACTTGAACCCAGGAGGTGGAGGTTGCAGTGAGCTGAGATCACACCACTGCACTCCAGCCTGGCAACAGAGCAAGACTCTGTTTAAAAAAAAACAAAAAAACAAAACAAAACAACAACAACAACAACAACAAAATATATATATATATATAAAATTTGGTGGAATTAAAGGTAAAAGGGGCATATAAAGTTAAAAAGTACATAACACCTGAAACATTAAGTATAGGTAATAAAATTAAAAAACTACAAAAATAAAGCTTAATAGTTTGGGTAACTTGAATTTGCCCAACTGTGATGTTATCATACTTTGATGTTATGTTTTTATTATTTAAAAAGAATCCCCCATTGTTGGCATTTAGATACTCATTATTTTCAGAGGATGCAAGAGAAAGAAGATTCCTGATTCCCAGACCAGACCAAGCTCCCTATTTAAGTTCTCATCTTACACTCTATCTCCTTTACATGGCACATATCACAGGTAGCAGTTTTATACTTATTTGTGTGTATTATTTCATTACTGACTGATTCTTCCTCTAAAATGCCACCTGACATAGATTCTAGGATAGAGTAGATTCTTTTGGAATGAATTGCACATATTCTCTGAGGATGAGAGATAATATATGTAAAGCTCTTACAATATTTATTATTTAGGGGAACAAGGAAATCCATTTCACTCAATACTTATGATGGACTTCTCCAGGGGACAGTGCCATTACAAAAATAACTAAGACTTAAAAAAAATTATGTAGGGCTGGGCGTGGAGGCTCATGCTGTAATCCCAGCACTCTGGGAGGCCGAAGCAAGTGGATCGCTTGAGCCCCGGAGTTCAAGACTAGCCTGGACAACGTAGCGAAAGCCTGTCTCTACAAAAAATATAAAAATTAGCCAGGCATGGTGGTGTGCGCTTGTAGCCCCAGCTACTTGGGAGGTTGAGGTGGGAGGACTGCTTGAGCCCAGGAGGCAGAGGTTGCATGAGCCGACATCGTGCCACTGCATTCCAGCCTGGGTGACAGAGCAAGACATTGTCTCAAAACACAAAATAAAACACAAAACCAGACAATTAAACAGTCCTCTTCTTGGGAAATGAATCTTTGTCTTCTCAAGTATGATCTCATTCAGATTAGTCTCCCCAGGATTCCTCTCTTGGGCAGCTACGTGGCAAGTGAAAGATGACATAATTTCCCCAGGCCACCTGGTGAGTCAGTTGCACACCCAGGAACAAAACCCAGCCTTACTGATAGCTAAGAAGGAGAGGCTCAGCCCTACCCCAAGACACTTCCTGATCAATAAGAAGATGACTAACTACACAGGCAACTCTTTGCTCTGGGTCTTTCTCTACAAACTAGGCAAGTCCATGTTCCCAGGAGCATGCAACTTACAGGAAGAGGAAATGAAAGAGGCTAATGGATGGAGAAAATGTTTCCATCACGAGCATGCCTCACTACACATGCTACTTGATGCAGCAGAGTAAAAGGAGGATTGCGCGCATTTGGGGTTCAACATTAACCACCTGTTTTCTAGGATGAGGGATTTCAAAGCCTCCTTAACTCTTTTTTTTTTTTTTTTTAAGAGAGAGAGTCTCGATTATTTATCTACCTGATTTACCACAGTTTTGAGCACTAAACAGAGGATGCAGATAATTTTCAGATACCAAGAAAAATTATTTAAAATGGCAAGCTTGGCTGGGCACAATGGCTCACACCTGTAATCCCAATATTTTGGGAGGCTGAGGTGGGCAGATCACCGGGGTCGGGAGTTCAAGACCACCTTGGCCAACATGATGAAACCCTGTCTCTACTAAAAATACAAAAATTAGCCAGGCATGGTGGCAGGTGCCTGTAATTCCAGCTACTTGGGAGGCTGAGGCAGGAGAATCACTTGAATCCTGGAGATGGAGGCTGCAGTGAGCCAAGATTGCACCACTGCACTCCAGCCTGGGCAACAGAACAAGACTCCGTATCAAATAAATAAATAAATAAAATGGGAAGCTTTTAGTCCTAGATAAGTCTCTTTAACTTTATGAAAGCAGAAATCCTACAGACGGTGTTTTCTGGGAACAAATTTCACTAATTGTGAAGTAACGATAAGAACCATCAATTTAAGTGTAACCAACAAGTAACATCTAGTCACATGTAAATTTCCTTTAAGTTCATTTAATTTTTATTTATTTATTTATTTCCATATTTATTTATTTGGGGGGTCAGTTTTGTGCTGATTCTATTGTGAAACTTCACTCACTCCTGAGTACCAGAGCCTTTGTGAAAAGTTTCAATAAATGCATACATGAACAGACTCAGGTTATTAAAGATGGGCAGGGACCCCAAGATGAAGGCTACTCTGAGGCTTCGAATGAAGGAGAATAATTCCTGGATGTGCAAATGAAGATTCATTGAGAACAGGGACCCAGAGCAAATGCTTCCTGAATTCCTATTGGAGGAAGTCAGACAGATGTTTCCCAGGGCACTCTTGTCTTCTGTTGGCCCATTGCATGTTAACAGCCTTCCCTTTTTGCTCTTGGCCACCAAGAATGGCCATCAGTAGTGCCTTGCCTCTTCTGAGTATCTTACAGAAGATACTCATCATCTCCCACTTGGAGCTGGGGATAACTTGCTGTTCCACATGTTATTGAGTCCTCTACCACGTGCTGGGCACTATGAGGGATATATAAGTAATGAGCTGCCATTTCTTTTTTTTTTTTTTTTTTTTTTTTT
>NC_037669.1:104923741-104981690 GCF_003255815.1 Theropithecus gelada
GTTTTTTTTTTTTTTTTTTTTTTTTTTTTTTTTTTTTGAGACGGAGTCTCGCTCTGTCGCCCGGGCTGGAGTGCAGTGGCCGGATCTCAGCTCACTGCAAGCTCCTCCTCTCGGGTTCACGCCATTCTCCGGCCTCAGCCTCCCGAGTAGCTGGGACTACAGACGCCCGCCACCTCGCCCGGCTAGTTTTTTGTATTTCTTAATAGAGACGGGGTTTCAGCATGTTAGCCAGGATGGTCTCGATCTCCTGACCTCGTGATCCGCCCGTCTCGGCCTCCCAAAGTGCTGGGATTACAGGCTTGAGCCACCGCGCCCGGCCATGAGCTGCCATTTCAAAGAGATTGTGTTCTAGCAGGATAGACACATATGTACATAGATACCTATAATGCATGCCTGAAAGTGGGTTTCCATTGTGTCATCAACGAGGTGCATAAAGGGAGTTTTGGGAGTTCTGGGGTGAAGCATAGTACTTATGGTTGGGAGGGTCAGAGAAGGCTTCATTAAGGTGGTTTTTGGGTTAAACCTTGAAGGAGGATAGGATTTGGAAGAATGGTTTTCTTCTTCTTTTTCTTTTTTTTTTTTTGAGACGGAGTCTTGCTCTATCACCCAGGCTGGAGTGCAGTGGCATGATCTCGGCTCACTGCAAACTCTGTCTCTTGGGTTCAGGCGAATTCTCCTGCCTCAGCCTCCTGAGTAGCTGGGACTATGGGAGCTCGCCAAAGCACCCAGGTAATTTTTTGTATTTTTAGTAGAGACAGGGTTTCACCATGTTAGCCAGGATGGTCTCGATCTCCTGACCTCGTGATCCACCTGCCTTGGCCTACCAAAGTGCTGGGATTAGAGGTGTGAGCCACCACACCTGGCTGGAAGAATGGTTTTCTGGTGAAGCAAGAGGTCACTACATACAAGCTCTGGATCAAATATGATTTTGTTGGCCAGGCATGGTGGCTCATGCCTGTAATCCCAGAACCTTGGGAGGCCAAGATGGACAGATCACCTGAGGTCAGGAGATCCAGACCAGCCTGGCCAACATGGTGAAACCTCATCTCTTTTAAAAATACAAAAATTAGCCCAGCATTGTGGTGAGCGCCTGTAATGCCAGCTACTTGGGAGGCTGAGGCATGAGAATCACTTGAACCCGGGAGGCGGAGGTTGCAGTGAGCTGAAATCATACCACTGCACTCGGACCTGGGCAACAGAGTGAGACTCTGTCTCCAGAAAACAAAACAAAACAAAACAAAGCAAAACAAAAACAAGAAAAAAACAAATATGGTTTTGCAGTCAGGTGCAGTGGGCTCAGGCCTGTAATCCTACCACTTTAGGAGGCTGCAGTGAGTGGATCACTTGAGGTCGAAAGAGTTTGAGACCAGCCTGGCCAACATGGTGAAACCCCGTCTCTATGAAAAAATACAAAAAGTAGCCGGGCATGGTGGCGTGTGCCTGTAGTCCCAGCTACTCAGGGAGGCTGAGGTGGGAGAATTGCTTGAGCCTGGGAGGTGGAGGTTATAGTGAGCTGATATTGCGCCACTGCACTCCAGCCTGGGTGAGAGTGAGACCCTGTCTCAAAATATGTATGTATGATTTTGCAACTTAATTCAACTGGATCCAGCTTTTAACCAGGTCCTATCAGGAACATAAGAACTCCTACAAATACAGAACAACACTCTTGCTTGATACCCAACTAAGGAAAGACCTGTCGTGATGCCATCTCATTTTTATTTTCAGACACAGAAGAAACATGTCCTTCATTCACCAGGCTGAGCTTTCACAGTGCAGTGGTTGGTACGGCACTAAACGTGAGGCTGTTGCTCTACACAAGGAGAAACCTGACCTGCGCACAAACCGTCAACCCCTCAGCTTTTGGGAACTTGAATGTGACCAAGAAAACCACCTTCATTGTCCATGGATTAAGGATAACAGGCTCCCCTCCTGTTTGGATGGAGGACTTAGTAAAGGGTTTGCTCTCTGTTGAAGACATGAACGTAGTTGTTGTTGATTGGAATCGAGGAGCTACAACTTTAATATACACCCATGCCTCTAGTAAGACCAGAAAAGTAGCCTTGGTCTTGAAGGAATTTATTGACCAGATGTTGGTAAGAGAATTCTTGTAGATGATTCAGAGCTATGTTGAAACCGGCCCATTATCTGAGGGCTTAAAGCCAAGAGATAGCTACAGTGAGCAGGAAGCCTATTTTGCAACGTTTTGCAAATGTGAATAAGCCCCAGGGAAGGTGGGATGAGGGGCTGTGCAAAAGGCCAATAGGTGTTTGTTAGGCTGTGCACTGCACAGGGCACCCATGTAAGGGAGCACCCTTGTCATTGTGACATTGTAGATTTATATATTTGTTATGATAAATTTCCAGCAGATGATGACAAAGTGTCTTGAGGAAGGGACATTTTTTTCTCACTCACAGTAAAGGTGTCTTACAGGTAGGAAAGGTTCTGTCTAGGAGTTCTTGGTTTAAATGCCTAGAGCTTCCTCAACTTCTTCTTTTTTTTTTTTTTTTTTTGAGACGGAATCTCGCTCTATCGCCAGGCTGGAGTGCAGTGGTGCAATCTCGGCTCCCTGCAACCTCTGCCTACAGGGTTCAAGTGATTCTCCTGCCTCAACCCCCCAAGTAGCTGGGACTACAGGTACGCGCCAACATGCCCAGCTAATTTTTGTATTTTCAGTAGAGATGGGGTTTCACCATGTTGGCCAGGCTGGTCTTGATCTCCTGACCTCATGATCCGCCCACCTTGGCCTTCTAAAATGCTGGGATTACAAGCGTGAGCCACCGCGCCCAGCTAATTTTGTATTTTTAGTAAAGACATGGTTTCTCCCTGTTGGTCAGGCTGGTCTCAAACTCCCAACCTCAGGTGATCTGTCTACCTCAGTCTCCCAAAGGGCTGGGATTACAGGTGTGAGCCACTGTGCCCGGCGGACAGACTTTTGAATCCTGCTCTGCTCTCTCCCCAGTTGCCTGATGTGGGGCAGATTACTTCAACTTGGGGCCTCAGTTTCCTCATCTGCATAATCAAAAGAATAGTATTTACTTTGCATGGGTGTTGTGACCTTTAAATGAGATAATAGATGTAAAGTGCTTAGAATTACTTCTCCAAAGTCAACAGCCAGGAAATTTCTACAAATGTTGTTAATTCCTTGGCCCCTTACAATTTATAATGATGGACCTCTTGAAATTCCAGGCAGAAGGAGCTTCTCTTGATGACATTTACATGATCGGAGTAAGTCTAGGAGCCCACATATCTGGGTTTGTTGGAGAGATGTACGATGGACAGCTGGGGAGAATTACAGGTAAGCGCCTGTGAATGGGCATGGGGTGGTGGCCTGGGCAGGGTGTTCACTGGGGGAGCATTATGTAGGCCAATCCAACTCCCTGGGTTCAAAGCCAGCTCCAATTACCTAACCTCTCTGAGCACGGGTCCTTGCGTGCAAAAGGAAGATCAAAATAATATTGACCTCAGGCTATTATGTAATAAAACATAAGTAAAGCATTTTGTAAATTGTATATACTATAGAAAAGATGGGTCGTGACTTTATTTCTGTTATGGCTGGAAAAACAGCTATGTCCCATTCAGATCTGTGTGCCCCAAGCAGTTGGTCCTCTTCCTTTTATTTAATCCAGGAGACCCTGAACTATAAACCTAATAAGTGTCAGTCCCCAGGCACAGCTGGAGTCTCATGATAAGAAAATGAGATGAGAATTTTGATGGCTGGGGCTTATTCTCTAAATATCAGCTTTCAGGCCAATACTGAATGAAAACGTTTGGAAATGCAGCAGGTCAAATCCCAAACAAAGACTCCCTTGCTGGAATCTCTTGCCTAGTGCTTAGTAGCTTTCCACAGTGGCTCTCTCTTTCAGAGTCTCAAAGCCTCTCCCATTTCTCCTTTCCCAGAATCCATCCTCATACCTAGAGGGCTATTTTAAATCTATGGAAACTGAAAAGGTAGACGTGGATGGAAAAAGGGGAGAGGTAAATGATTAAAACTGCATTTAGGAGGTAAACTTTTAGGGCTGCAAGTTTTTAATTTTATTTTTAATTAAAATTTTTTCTTTATTATTTATTCATTTTTGAGAAGGAGTCTTGCTCTGTCCCCCAGGCTGGAGTGCAGTGGTGCGGTCTCGGCTCACTGCAACCTCCAACTCCTGGGTTCAAGCGATTCTCTTACCTCAGCCTCCCGAGTAGCTGAGATTATAGGCATGTGCCACCACTCCTAGCTAATTTTTGTATTTTTAGTAGAGATGGGGTTTTGCCATGTTGGCCAGGCTGGTCTCGAACTTCTGACCCCAGGTGATCCACCCAACTTGGCCTCCCAAAGTGCTGGGATTACAGGTGTGAGCCACTGCACCCAGCATTTTTTTTTTTTTTTTAGACAGGGTCTCACTTTGTTGCCCAGGCTGGCGTGCAGCTCACTGCAGCCTCAACCTCCCAGATGCAAGCAATCCTGCACTCAGCCTCTCCATTAGCTAGGACTACAGGTGTGTGCCATCACACCTGCTTAATTTTTAATTTTTTTGTAGAGATAGAATCTTACCATGTTGCCCGGGCTGGTCTCAAACTCCTGACCCCAGGTGATCCACCCACCTCGGCCTCCCAAAGTGCTGGGATTATAGGCGTGAGCCACTGCACACGGCCTTTTTTTCCCTTTTTTTTAGACAGGGTCTCGCTTTGTTGCCCAGGCTGGCGTGCAGCTCACTGCAGCCTCAACCCCCCAGGTGCAAGCAATCCTCCACTCAGCCTCTCAAGTAGCTAGCACTACAGGTGTGTGCCACCACACCTGCTTCATTTTTAATTTTTTTGTAGAGATAGAGTCTTACCATGTTGCCCAGGCTGGTCTTGAACTCCTAGGCTCAAGCAATCCTTTCAACTCAGCCTCCCAAAGTGCTGGGATTACAGGTCCGAGCCACTGTGCCCGCCTCATGCTGTATTTCTGTTGGACAGCACTTCCTTCCAGAGTTTATGTTGATCTGGGGTATGGGAGTAAGAGGCTCCTGAAGTTGCGTGCAAATGCTGGGTGTCTGTCCTGGGGAGGGGTCCAGAATTTTCATCAAATTCTCAAACTAGTTAAGGCTGCAACAAAAGCCAAGGATTCCTATCTGAACATTTTTTCTGGTGATCTTAGAGCAGTAAGAAAAAGCTCTTTGGCTGGGTGCAGTAGCTCAAGCCTGTAATCCCAGCACTTTGGGAGGCCAACACAGAAGAATCGCTTGAGCTTAGGAGCTTGAGGATGCAGTGAGCTATGATCGTGCCACTGCCCTCAAGCCTGGGTGACAGAGTGAGGTCCTGTCTCAAAAAAACAGTAAACAAAAACCAAAACAACACAACAAAAAAGGAAAAGCTCACTTTTTACATTCTGTTTGTATTCCATAATAATCTCAGAATGTTCTGGATTTAGATTCAAGAGCCATTTATTTATTTTAATTTTTTAAATTTAGTGATGGGATCTCATGATGTTGCCCAGGTTGGCCTTGAACTCCTGGGCTTAACAAATCCTCCTGCGTTGGCCTCCCATAGTGCTGGGATTACAGGTGTGAGCCACCACCTGGCCTTAGGAGTCCTTTTATAATTCTTCTTTTCTTTTCTTTTTTTTTTTTTTGAGACAGAGTCTTATTCTGTCACCCAGGCTGGAGTGTAGTGGCATGATCATGACTCACTGTAGCCTCAAGCTCCCCGGGCTCAGGTGATCACCTCTGAGGCTCCCATCTCAGCCTCTCGAGCAGCTGGGACTAACGGCATGCACCACCATGCCTGGCTAATTTTTGTATTTTTTGTAGAGATGGGGTTTCGCCATGTTGCCCAGGTTGGTCTTGAACTCCTGTGTTCAAGCGATCTGCCTGCTTCAGCCTTCCAAAGTGCGGGGTTACAGACATGAGCCACCACACCTGACCTTATAAGTCTTCTGAAGTAGCTATTAATTCTACCTCAATTTTATAATTTAAAGGAACTGAAATTCAGAGAAGTAAAGTAACCTGCCTAAGGGCATACAGCTGGTTAGTGCTAGGTTTGGGGCTCCGTATCTATCTGCTCACACATAGTATGCAGCTTTTACTATAACTTCTTTCTGACACTGGAAGCTAATCATTTGCTATGGCTTATTGCTAAGGAAATCCCAAGTCCAAGCCTGCCTGTGACAGTCCCAGTTTGTACCTTTGTCTTGGTATAATTATTAATAGCACCCTTATCACTCTGAAAACTGTCCTGGTTCCGATGTTTTATTCATCATGAATCTGGAGGTTGCTATAAACTGAGGCTCTCCCTGTTAATTTTATTTATTTATTTATTTATTTTTGAGACAGGGTCTTACTTTGTCACCCAGGCTGGAGTGCAGTGGTGCAATCACAGCTCACTGCAGCCTCAAACTCCCAGGCTTATTAATAGCATCCTTATCACTCTGAAAATTGCCCTGGTTCAGATGTTTTATTCATCATGCATCTAGAGTTTGCTATAAACTGAGGCTCTAACTGTAAATTTTATTTATTTTATTTTTTTGAGACAGAGTGTCACTCTGTCACCCAGGCTGTATTACAGTGTCACGGTCTCGGCTCACTGCTACCTCTGCCTCCCAGATTCAAGCAATTATCGTGCCTCAGTCTTCCAAGTAGCTGGGATTACAGGCGCCTGCCACCACACCCGGCTAATTTTTGTGTTTTTTAAATTAATTTATTATTATTATTATTGTTTTTTGAGACCGAGTCTCACTCTGTTGTCCAGGCTGGAGTGCAGTGGCACAATCTTGGCTCACTGCAACCTCCGCCTCCTAGGTTCAAGTGATTCTCGTGCCTCAGCCTCCCGAGTAGCTGGGACTATAGGTGCGCACCACCACACCCAGCTAATTTTTGTGTTTTTAGTAGAGACAGAGTTTCATCATGTTGGCCAGGCTGGCCTCAAACTCCTGACCTCAGGTGATCCACCCACCTCGGCCTCCCAAAGTTCTGGGATTACAGGTATGAGTCACTGCGCCCAGCCTATTTATTTATTTATTTTTGAGATAGGGTCTTGCTTTGCCACCCAGGCTGGAGTGCAGTGGTGCAATCACAGCGCACTGCAGCCTCAAACTCCCGGCCTCAAACCATGCTCTCAGCTCATCTTTCTCCCCATCTCCCCACCACCTCAAGTACCTAGGGCTACAGGGACTGCAGGCATATGCCACTGCGCCAGGCACTGCTTATTTCCTCTTCCCTCCTTCCTTCCTTCCTTCCTTCCTTCCTTCGCTCCCTCCCTCCCTCCCTCCCTCCCTTCCTTCCTTCCTTCCTTCTTTCCTTCCTTCTTTCCTTTCTTTCTCTTGCTTGGTCTGTTGCCTGGGCTGGGGGGCAATGGCACAATCATGGCTCACTGGAACCTGGAACTTCTAGGCTCAAGTAATCCTTCTGTCTCAGTCTCCAGAGTAGCTAAGATTACAAGCATGAGCCACCACACCCAGCAAATTTTTAATATTTTGTAGAGACAGGGTCTCCATATGTTGCCCAGGCTGGTCTCGAACTCCTGGTCTCAAGCAAGCCTCCCGCCTTGGCCTCCCAAATTCTAGGATTATAGATGTAAGCCACTGCGACCAGCTGAAATGGAGGGATTAAAGCTAGAACCAGGTAGGCTGGGTGTGGTGGCTCACACCTGTAATCCCAGCCTTTTGTGAAGCTGACGGGGGAGGACTGCTTGAGTCCAAGAGTCTGAGACCAGCCTGGGCAACATAGCAAATGTCCCCACAACCGGCTCTCCTCCCCTTCCCCTACAAAAAAAAAAAAAAAGAAAGAAAGAAAAAGGCTAGAACTTAGGAAATAAAGGCAAAGATGCTATCTCTTGCATTTTATATGTAACATCAGGGGATAGGAGATATAAAATGACATTCACAGACAAAAACTTCAAGGAAAACTTCCCTCGAAACCTTCTTCACTCCAGGTAGGGATCTGGTAAACCAGACCTTTTTTTCCTTTTTTTTTTTGGAGATAGAGTCTTGCTGTGTCACCCAGGCTGAAGTGCAGTGCCATGATCTCAGCTCACTGCAAACTTTGCCTCCTGGGTCCAATTGATTCTCCTGCCTCAGCCTCCCGAGTAGCTGGGACTACAGGTGCCCGCCTCCATGCCCAGCTAACTTTTTTTTTTTTTTTTTTTTTTTAAATAGAGACGGGGTTTCACCATGTTAGCCAGGATGGTCTTGATCTCTTGGCGTCGTGATCCGCCCACCTCGGCCTCCCAAAGTGCTGGGAGTACAGGCGTGAGTCACCGCGCCCGGCTTTTTCTTGTTGTTGTTTAATCTTTATTTTGTGGTTACAACATCATAGGAGCTTCTATCCTGTTTTTCCAGCTGCTTCATAGTGATGGTGAGGAACACCCAAATAACATTGACCAAGGGCGAGAAACCGGTTTAGGCATTTATAGAGTGGGTCAATTCTGCAGGGATTGACACCCACTTTGTTTCCCTCTTCAATACCTAACCTGATACCTGGCCTGACCAGTGAGTTTCGCCCTTTCCTGCCAAGCTTGCTAAACTCAGGGCAGTGAAACCAAGAGCTCAACAGATAGAAGTGGTTGCATTAAGAGGCTATGTTCTGATCAAGGCTCTTGATCTTCCTGAATCACAGTTCATTCATCTGGAAAATAATAATAGTTACCCTGCCTCTCTCACAGGTTTGCAATGTGGATCAAATGAGCTAGCATATATGAATAAGAGTGGAAGTTCTTTATTTATTAATAACAAAAAGGAAGGGCTGAGTGAGGTTTCTGGGTCATCTAAAGTAGGATAAAGATGAGTATAGCACCTGCTCTTTTCTTTCTTTCTTTTTTTTTTTTTTTTGAGACGGAGCCTTGCTCTGTTGCCAGGCTGGAGTGATCTCAGCTCACTGAAAGCTCCGCCTCCGGGTTCCAGCGATTCTCCTGCCTCAGCCTCCCGAGTAGCTAGGACTACAGGCACACACCACCACGCCCAGCTAATTTTTTTGTATTTTTAGTAGAGACAGGATTTCACCATATTGGCCAGGATGGTCTTGATCTCTTTTTTTTTTTGAGACGGAGTCTCGCTCTATCGCCCAGGCTGGAGTGCAGTGGCACAATGTCGGCTCACTGCAAACTCCGCCTCCAGGTTCACGCCATTCTCCTGGCTCAATTTTTTGTATTTTTAGTAGAGACGGGGTTTCACCGTGTTAGCCAGGATGGTCTCGATCTCCTGACCTTGTGATCCGCCTGCCTTGGCCTCCCAAAGTGCTGGGATTACAGGTGAGAGCCACTGCGCCCGGCCTGCTCTTTTCTTTTTAATGCATCCTTTGGTGCTTTTTTCCTGAGGAACCCCCGTTTGTCCCCACCCCTTGAACCTCATACACGTGTGCATTCCCTACAGTTGAGCTCTGCATGAGACATGCCCCTGATGGAATCTGGATGCCATTCTCAGGGGCACAGCCAGGGTAACCATCTCCACTGTGGGAACAAGCTGCAGAGCCATGGAAAGGAGTCCTGGCCAAGTGGGACGGGAGTGTGAGTGCTCGCCCACCTGAGGGTGCCCTGCAGCCTGGGAGCCACCCTCATCCAGAAGGATCAAAGGCCCGGTTGCAGGTGACTCATGGTGTGGGGCTGCCAAGTGACTCTGTTTTCCTTCCAGGCCTCGACCCTGCGGGCCCTTTATTCAACGGGAAACCTCACCAAGACAGATTAGATCCCAGTGATGCACAGTTTGTTGATGTCATCCATTCCGACATTGATGGTAACGCTCCTTTCCTTGTGGGCCAGTGACTACCCTTAAGCTCCTAAAGAGTCTCTCCCGGGGAGAGATCATCACGTAGGAGCAGATCAGATTCCTGTAGATCCCTACTTTTTTTTCCGGGCAGGGTTCCAAATCCACAGAAATATTGAGGGAAGCTGGTTTAATGTAGGCACCCAGGACCTTGTACTAGAGCATGGATGATTATCCCATGGTCTCTTCATATTTTTAAAGGAATTATCATGCTCAATGAAGGACAGGCTAATTTTCTCAACATGAAGATAAGTGTTTTCCTATGTGCGACTGGGTTTGCATGCATGATTTCTTGGTGGTGTTTGTTCTTTTTATTTTCTTGAGCTGCAGGTGTTAAATCTCTCCACACAGAGTGACTCTGATGCACCTACAGCTCTCTGGCTCTCTGCAGATCTTCTTGGTCATGGCTGTCTTTATTTTTATTTTATTTTATTTTATTTTTGAGACAGAGTTTCACTCTTGCTGCCCAGGCTGGAGTGCAGTGGCACGATCTTGGTTCACTGCAACCCCCTGCCTCCTGGGTTCAAGCAATTCTCCTGCCTCAGCCTCCCAAGTAGCTGGGATTACAGGCACTCACCACCATTCCCAGCTAATTTTTGTGTTTTTACTAGAGACAGGGTTTCACTCTGTTGGTCGGGCTAGTCTCAAACTCCTGAGGTCAGGTGATCCACCCACCTTGGCCTTCTAAAGTGCTGGGATTACAGGCGTGAGCCACTGTGCCTGGCCATCTTTAATTTTTAAATTTTTAAATTTTTCTTCTTTTTGTAGAGATGGGGGTCTTGCATTGTTGTCCAGGCTGACCAGTCAATCCTCCCGGTTCAGCCTCCCAAAGTGCTGGGATTACAGGCGTGAGCCACTGCAGCTGGCCCATTTCTGTCTTTCACGGTGCTGTTTTTGTGTCTGGGATTGGATACATGTCATGTGGGGTTGGGTGATACTCAAGGATGGTTACCTATATCCAGATGTCTGGGAGAAGAGCTGGAGTAGGAACTTGGGGAGGATTGAGGAAACAGCAGAGTGATCATTTAATCGGACATTCTTTTCATGATACAACCACCTAAAAAAACCCTTGCCATCTCTCATGGGCATTCTGGTGTGGTATTCAACAGTTATTTGCCTTGAAAGAAATTGTCTCTTTGTGAAACAGTGGCATTCTTACTATGAAATTTGCAAAGTACATTTTAATGCTTGATGGAATAGAATAGAGCAATTATTTTTGGGAAGTGAATTTTGAAGGAGAGGGTATAGTTTTGCCATCAGGCAGATGTAGATTCAGATCCCAGGTTTTGCCCTTTCTAGTGATGTCATGTTAGTTCCTTAAGTCCTCTGAGCTTCCTTTTTTTTTCATTGGTAGAGATGAGGTCTCACTATGTTGCCCAGGCTGGTCTCAAACTCCTGAGCTCAAATGATCCTTCTGCCTTGGCCTCCCAAAGTGCTAGGATTATAGGTGTGAGCCACCATGCCTAGTCCCATATCTTCACCTAAGTTGTTTCATCTGAATTTACCAATGGCCACTTTGCATTGTGAAACACCTAGTACCATGCCCACAGACACATGTGGGTTCCCAATATATAATAACTATTATTATTATTATTATTTTTTTTTTTTTTTTTTGAGATGGAGTCTTGCTGTGTCGCCCGGGCTGGAGTGCGGTGGCCGGATCTCAGCTCACTGCAAGCTCCGCCTCCTGGGTTTACGCCATTCTCCTGCCTCAGCCTCCTGAGTAGCTGGGACTACAGGCGCCCGCCACCTCGCCCGGCTAGTTTTTTGTATTTTTAGTAGAGACGGGGTTTCACCGTGTTAGCCAGGATGGTCTCGATCTCCTGACCTCGTGATCCGCCCGTCTCGGCCTCCCAAAGTGCTGGGATTACAGGCTTGAGCCACTGCGCCCGGCCATAATAACTATTATTATTATTACCACGATGCATTATGTATATACATGTGCATATAGATGTACACCTACATTAAATTATTTAATTTATATTAAATCAAGCACATTACTGATTGGGGGTTTAATAAAGACAATAAACAGTTATTAAATCTATACATACTTTTTAAAATTTTTATTATTATCATTTTTTGAGACAGGGTCTGGCTCTGTCACCCAGGCTGGAGTGCAGTCACGCTTTTGGCTCACTGCAACCTCCTCCTCCTAGCTCGAGAGATCCTCCCACCTCAGCCCCTTGAGTAGCTGGGACTACAGGCACACACCACAATGCCTGGCTAATTTTTGTAGAGACAGGGTTTTGGCATTTTGCCCAGGCTGGTCTCAATTCTCCCACCTCAGCCTCCCAAAGTGCTGGGATTATAGGCGTGAGTCACTGCACCTGAACTATGTATACATTTCTAGGTCCTCATTTTCTAGAAGTAGTTCCAATCTTTTTACCACCCTAGATCTCAAATATTTAAAGATTTTACCTACTAAGTAAAAATTCATTTTTTCCTGTCTCCTATTCATTTGTTATACAAATGCAAATAGAGGCTCGGAAGCACCAGACAATTAAAGGGTTGCAGCCAAATATAAGGAAGAAACAGGGCTGGGCACAGTGGCTCACGCCTGTAATCCTAGCACTTTGGGAGGCTGATGCGGGTGGATCACGAGGTCAGGAGTTCAAGACCAGCCTAGCCAACGTGGTGAAACCCCGTCTGTACTAAAAATACAAAAAATTAGCCGTTCATCATGGCACATGCCTGTAATTCCAGCTACTCGGGAGGCTGAGGCAGGAGAATCCCTTGAACCCAGGAGGTGGAGGTTGTGGTGAGCCGAGATTGCGCCACTGCACTCCAGCCTGGGCAACAAAGTAAGACTCCATCTAAAAAAAAAAAAAGAAGAAATGTATCATTTTATCAGCCTTGCAGTGGATGAGTGACTAAACTCCCTTAGGCCGTTAGAAATATTGGAAGTAAATTCCTGGCCATCTTCACAGTTACCTTGTTGGAAATCATTGCCTTCTAACTAACTAGCTGGGTGACTTTGGGCAAACCACTTACATAGGTATAACAATAATTATATAACAACAACAATAATAGAATTCTTGCTTATATCCGGCAGGCAAATGAGCTGTGAGATGGGAAAAATTCAAAGCAGTATAAAAGCAGAATGTGTTCTCTTTTAGCACTGGGCTACAAGGAGCCATTAGGAAATATAGACTTCTACCCAAATGGAGGATTGGATCAACCAGGCTGCCCCAAAACAATATTTGGAGGTAAGCGCGGATACTTTATATTTTGTAAAATAGTGGTATAAAAAGGCATATTTGGAGGCCGGGCATGGTGGCTTATGCCTGTAATCCTAGCACTTTGGGAGGCCGAGGCGGGTGGATCACCTGAGGCCAGGAGTTTGAGACGAGCCTGGCCAACATAGTGAAACCCCATCTCTACTAAATACAAAAAATTAACCAGGTGTGGTGACGCATGCCTGTAGTCCCAGCTACTCAGGAGGCTGAGGCAGGAGAATCGCTTGAACTTGGGAGGCAGAGGTTGCAGTGAGCCGAGGTCGCGCCACTGCACTCCAGCTTGGGCAATAAGAGTGAAACTCCATCTCAAAAAATAAAAAATAAAAAAATAAAAAGGCATATTTTGGCCAGGTGCAGTGTTGCACACCTGTAATCCCAGCACTTTGCGAGGCCAAGGTGGGAAGATTGCTTGAGCTCAGGAGTTCAAGATCAGCCTGGGCAACAGAGGGGAGACGCCATCTCTACAAAAACTAAAAACAAAATTAGCTGGGTGTTGTGGCACACTCGTGGGCTCAGCTACTCAGAAGGCTGAGGTGGGAGGATTGCTTGAGCCTGGGAAGCAGAGGTTGCAGTGAGCCATGATCATGCCGCTGCGCTCTAGCCTAGGCAACAGAGTGAGACCTGTCTCAAAAAAGAAAAAAAAAAAAAAAAAGAAAAGAAAAAGACATATGTTTAAAATCTGACATTATTCTACATGTAGTAATTTTTAATAGAAAACAAACTTCCTGAGAAGATACAGGTAGTATACATATAAATTATAAATTATAACTCAAATATACTGCTTTTAAAACTATAGCCACATGTTTGAAAACTATTATGAATTATTGCTCTCTCCTGAAAAGGTATGTCTTTGACCTAGAAATTCCACACCTGGAAATCGCTCCTAGAGAAATAATGGAAAATGGAGACAAGAATTAGAGTGCAAACATGTTCAACATAACATTATTTATAATAATTACAGCTTTCAAAATCATTTAAATGTCCAGCTTACAAAAATTATTAAATGAATTATGGTATGCTCACAGAAAATATAATTCTTAAAAGTCACGTTTTCAGAGATTAATAAAAATTCTTACAATGTGGTAAGTGAAAAAGACAAAACCATATAATACAATGCCAATTTTTAAAAATCTGTATTTGTACAGATGTAAATCTGGATCAAAAGACTGAAAGTAAATGCTCCAAATAGTTATTACGGGCAATCTGTTGATATCAGACTTTTAGGTGTTTTTGCATCACTGTTTCCTATCATTTTGTGTTTTTCAAATAATTATATATTACTTTTACAATGAGAAAAATCTCAAAAACATAAATGGGGAGTTAGAGGGCAACATAAAAGTGAGGTGACTGACAGAATATGACGACCTTCTTCTTCGTCGTCATCGTTTTCTTTCTCTCTCTCTCTCTTTCTTTCTTTCCCTCTCTCTTTCTCCCTCCCTCCCTTCTTTCTTTTTTTCTCTCTCTCCTTGCTTCCTTCTTTCTTCATTCCCTTCCTTCCTTCCTTCCTTTCTTCCTTGCCCTCTCTTCCTTCCTTCTTTCCTTCCTTCCCTTCCCTTCCCTTCTCCCTTCCCTTCCCTTCCCCTTCCCCTTCCTTCCTTTCTCTTCCTTCTTTGTGATCCTCCTGCCTTGGCCTCCCAAAGTCCTGGGATTACAAGTGTGAGCTACACCTGACATCAATAACGTCAGCATACCCCGAGAACGACCCTTACGGCAGACACAGCTGACAGCAACACTTCAGTAATGAGGGTTGCCATGTGGAGGTTGCTGGGTGGGATGAGGGTGCTAAGTGAAGATGCTATATAAGCTGCATGCTTCTTACAAGTGGTTACAGTTCTCCTGTCTGACCTGTTGCCACTGGACTGTCCCTGTATGTAAGTTCCTCCAATAAACTGTAGGTATTTTTCACTGGCTCTAGGTCTCTTCTTTAGCCTTTTGAACCTGGTGCCATCCTTACTGAAGTCAACAGGGGCCCAGCACAGACAACTATGCCTGGCTGCCGATAGTGTTTCTGATTGTTTTATTTCAGCGGTTATAAGTACAATGTATACATTTCTGGTTTTAAAATATTTGAAAACATGCTTAATTTGCTGAGTTAGGAAAAGATCCTAAACCACAAAAATACATCTATCATCACCATTATTTCATAATAAAGGGCATTTTAACACATACACCCACAAAAGAAAGGACATAAAACCAGAACATGCAGAACTTTACATTAATTGCAGTTAGCTTAATGAAATATTCAGTCTCATCTGTGTGGTTCCCACACTCTGCTACAGACTCGTGAACACATTGTCATAAACCAGCACTAGTCCAGAAATGGCATTTTGGAACTACTGAGCAGTTGTATTTTCCAATGACCTTCAACATCTGGCAGGTGTCCCCCATGTCTCTCTTGATTGCCTGCCTGGTTTCTGTGCAGTGCCAGGCCCCGTTGCTTTTGACATGAATAAAAAATGTGGCAGGATCCGAATGACTCTTGCTCTTAAGTTTTCGGCAGTTGTTGGGATTATTGGCACTGAACAGTACCAGACTGAGGAAGCTCGTAAGAACCAGACTTCTAGTTAAACCCTTGAGTAGCCGGGCGCGGTGGCTCACGCCTGTAATCCCAGCAGTTTGGGAGGCTGAGACAGGTGGATGACAAGGTCAGGAGATCGAGACCATCCTGGCTAACACGGTGAAACCCCGTCTCTACTAAAAATACAAAAAATTAGCTGGGCGTGGTGGTGGGTGCCTGTAGTCCCAGCTACTCAGGAGACTGAGGCAGGAGAATGGAGTGAACCCAGGAGGCGGAGCTTGCAGTGAGCCGAGATCTCGCCAGTGCACTCCAGCCTGGGCGACAGAGCGAGACTCCATCTCAAAAAAATAAATAAATAAATAAATAAATAAATAAATAAATAAACCCTCGAGCAGAAATAAAGCAGAGGGGTTTCAGCAAACAGCAGAACCCGCTAGAGGTTGCATTCATTCATTCATCCAACAAATACCTATTAATTTGCCATGTGTCTGGCACTGTGTTAGGATCTGGAACTATAGGAGAACAGTTCAGTATAGTATAACAGTTCAGAACAGTATAATAGTTCAACTATCCTGGTGAACTAAATAGGCAAAGTCTGTACACTGAGAAAAGCAGAGTCAAAGTTATTCTATTCAAGATAGAAGCTAGTACTCAGCCGGGTATGGTGGCTCATGCCTGAAATCCCAGCACTTTGGGAGGCTGAGAGACCAGCCTGGGTAACATGGTGAAACCCCGTATCTACTAAAAATGCAAAATTAGCCAGAAGTTGTGGTACGAGCCTATAATCTCAGCTACTCGGGAGGCTGAGGCAGGAGAGTTGTTTGAACCCAGGAGGCGGAGGTTACAGTAAGCCAGGATCATGCCACTGCACTCCAGCCTGGGCAACAAAGCCAGACTCCATCTCAAAAAAAAGCTAGAAGCTAGTACTTGATTAGATCTAGTAGTGGTATGTAACAGTGAAAGATTGGTTTTTAAATGCTGCAACGCTGGAGAGTAAGTGGAATAAGAATGGGAGAATTTTGATAATCACTGAATTACTGGAGCGGGGATGATATGGGCATGAGGGTTCTTTGTATCCTTCTCTCGATTTTTGTGCCTGTTTGAAAATTCTGATAATAAATGTGGCAGGGGAGTGAGAGAACTCCATAACTGAAGCTAGTTGTTTGCGTTTTTCGACCTTTCTCTAAGTAAATATATCATATGAAAAGGCAGAATGAAGAGGAACTAGTTAATGATTCGCAATTTCTTTTTTTTTTTTTTTTTTTTTTTGAGGCAGAGTCTTCCTCTGTCGCCTAGGCTGGAGTGCAGTGGCTCGATCTTGGCTCACTGGAACCTCCACCTTCCAGGTTCAAGAGATTCTCCTGCCTCACCCTCCCAAGTAGCTGGGATTACAGGCATGTGCCACCATGCCTGGCTAATTTTTGTATTTTTTGTAGAGACAGGCTTTCACCATGTTGGTCAGGCTGGTCTTGAACTCCTGACCTCATGATCTGCCCATCTCAGCCTCCCAAAGTGCTGGGATTATAGGCATGAGCCACTGCGCCGGCCAGCAATTTACTTTTATGATAACAATTTTGGTAATTCCTTCTGATTCCCCATGACCTAGGGGAGGTTGGTCTTGGACCCAAACACCCTTACCATGGGTGGATGTCAGCTTGATGAGCAGACACAGCATCTTTGTAGTCTGAAGTAGCCCTGCAATGTTAGACCAGCGGCTTTCAAACTTACATGCTTCAGGACCACGTGGAAAACAGGGGACAGTGTTTGTTAAAATGCTGATGCCTGCACCTCCTCTGAATTAGAAGTATTTAAGGCTGGACCTGAACTCTATTTTAACAAGCGTGATTATGATGCAGGCAATCTGTGGACCAAGCATTGGATGGCAGTGAAAGATACCTCAATTGCTACATGAGCGATCAAGGTCTTTCTTTTTTTCTTTCTTTCTTTTTTTTCTGAGATGGAGTCTCACTCTGTTGCCCAGGCTGGAGTGCAGTGGCACAATCTCAGCTCACTGCAACCTCTGCCTCCCGGGTTCAAGCGATTCTCCCTGCCTCAGCCTCCTGAGTAGTTGGGATTACAGGTGCCCGCCACCACACCCATCTAATTTTTGTATTTTTAGTAGAGACGGGGTTTCTCCATGTTGGCCAGGCTGGTCTCAAACTCCTGACCTCAGGTGATCCACCTGCTTTGGCCTGCTAAAGTGCTGGGATTACAGGCATGAGCCACTGCGCCTGGCCCAAGGTCTTTCACCAAAGCATATTTGCCCTAATTCTTGCCACAACCTTAATTTGATTTCATCTTTTCTCCTCCCACTTGCCAGCATGAATTCTTATCTATGGGATTTTATAAAGATTAAATGAAATAAAATACACTGAAACGGACGGCACAGGGCCAGATGAGAAATAAGTGTGTGTGTAAAATATGTGATATGGTATTATTAAATGCTTCAACTGCTCTACTCTTTCATCACTTCTTTTACAACCAAGGATTTCAGTATTTTAAATGTGACCACCAGAGGTCTGTATACCTGTACCTGTCTTCCCTGAGAGACAGCTGTGCCATCACTGCATACCCCTGTGACTCCTACCGGGATTATAGGAATGGCAAGTGTGTCAGCTGTGGTGCATCACAGAATGAGTCTTGTCCCCTTCTGGGTAAGTCCAACAAGCAGTTTCCTCTCTGATTCACAAAGAACTAATTTTTGGTATGAATCCCAGAACCACTTTATCATGTAAAAACTGGCCCCACAATTGTATTAAAAACTTGTTTTTCTGCTGGGCACAGTGGGCTCACGCCTGTAATCCCAGCACTTTGGGAGGCCGAGGCGGGAGGATCACTTGAGGTCAAGAGTTCGAGACCAGCCTGGGCAAAATGGTGAAACCCTGTCTCTACAAAAATACAAGAAGTAGCTGGGTGTGGTGATGCGTGCCTGTAATCCCCGCTACTTGGGAGGCTGAGGCAGGAGAATCGCTTGAACTTGGGAGGTGGAGGATTCAGTGAGCCGAGACCGCACCATTGCACTCCAGCCTGGGCAACAGGAGTGAAACTCCATCTCAAAAAACAAAAAACAAAGGGAAAAAGAAAAGAAAAAAGAAAAGAAAAGCAACTGTAGAGTATTCCATCCAGAAGGCAGTACAATCTCCCTGGACCCTCTATTCTAGCGTGGAAAAGAAGGTTCCAGAAGAGTTTCCAAGCTTACCCAGGGTACAGTCACTCTACATAGCCTGCTCCTGTGGGGACAGCAATACCCTCTCTGTGCATACAACCTCTCTGCTGGGAGAGGGTCCACAATAAGCCCAGAGACCCTCCTGCCAAGTGAACTTTTTCACAGATTCATGTCTGTGTAAATATCCTCACTCCACATTCCAGCTCTTGTGTGCACCTACAGCAGGTGGAGTGAGGTAATAGATATTGTGGAGGCTGCTTGGATATTCATTCGCTAGGGATTAGTACAGATATTCTAGGTGGTTAGGACTTTGAAACTGGATGGCCATGAGGATTTTCTATTTTTTTCCAAAAGGAAAAATCCAAGTTAACAGCAGGGCATGGTATAGACAAGGGATTCTCAACCTTGATTGTGCTTTCGAATCACCTAAGGAGTTTTAACACAATACTGATGCCTGGGTCCCACCTTGGATCAATTAAGGCAGAATGTGAAGGCCATTCTCTAGGGCTAGGGACAGAGGAGAGAAAGAGGCCCCTCTGGACAGCACACAAAGGAGAACACTCACCTGCTTAGTGACACAGTCATGTGGCAAGCCCAGGTCTATGCAATGTAGGGGCCCCATTGTCGTTCTTCAAGAAAGCACACTGCTTAGGGCCGGGCGCGGTGGCTCAAGCCTGTAATCCCAGCACTTTGGGAGGCCGAGATGGGCGGATCACGAGGTCAGGAGATCGAGACCATCCTGGCTAACATGGTGAAACCCTGTCTCTACTAAAAACAATACAAAAAACTAGCCAGGTGAGGTGGTGGGCGCCTGTAGTCCCAGCTACTCGGGAGGCTGAGGCAGGAGAATGGCGTAAACCTGGGAGGTGGAGCTTGCAGTGAGCTGAGATCCAGCCACTGTACTCCAGTCTGGGCGACAGAGTGAGACTCCGTCTCAAAAAAAGAAAAAAAAGAAAAAAAGAAAAAAAAAAAAGAAAGCACATTGCTTTGCAAGAGTGATGCTATTTTACGTATGAACTTGAATCTGTTTTAATCTAGAAAATGAATATATTACTGAAAAACGTCAGTGTTATTTTTAGTCCACACCAGTGTATGCCACACCCCGCACCCCCCCACGTTGCTACTGATAACCAGTAAAGGGGGAAAACCACTGGAGGGTCCTGTTGCCCTTCAGCTCTTAGGAACAGGGTTGGCCAGCAAGATGGGTCACCCTGCAGGCCCTCACCATGGGGAATGGAGGTGGAGGGAGTTTCTCTCAGAAGTGGTGGATACAGTCAAACTCAATGTTCTTGCTACCTTAGTTGCTTTTACGTTTATATAATACATGCTAATCTTATAATTTTTAAACTTGTTTTATAGGCTATCGTGCTGATAATTGGAAAGACTATTTAAGGGAGAAAGATCCTCCAATGACAAAGGCATTCTTTGACACAGCTGAGGAGAACCCATTCTGCAGTGAGTGGTGAATGTGGTTGTTGACTTTTGCCTCTTATTTTGAGGATGGCTGAGTCTCAGCTTCCTGGCTACTTCTTGGCAAATACGGGCCATGATGAAGCATCAACTTTGGAGCTGGAAGGGCCGAGGTTGACTCCTGAGTCTACCACATAATAGCTGTGGGACCTTTGTTATCAGGAGAACCTGCTCCCGATGGTTACATGGGTTCTTTTCTATTTCCTAAGTGTCTCGGCTGGTTTGAGAAATAATGGGAAAGAGCACAAGAGAGAGAAATTTAAAGCTGGGTGTCCTGAGGAGACATCACATGTCGGCAGGATCCGTGATGTTCCCCGAGTTGTAAAACCAGCAAGTTTTTATTAGCAATTTTCAAAAGGGGAGGGAGTGCACGAATAGGGTGTGGGTCACAGAGATCACATACTTCACCAGGTAATAAAATATCACAAAGCAAGTGGAGGCAGGGCGAGATCACAGGACCACCGGATGGGGTGAAATTAGAATTGCTAATGAAGTTTCAGGCACACATTGTCATTGATAACATCTTATTTAGAAGACAGGGTTTGACAGCAGACAACCTGTCTGACCAAAATTTATTAGGTGGGAATTTCCTCGTCCTAATAAGCCTGGGAGCGCTACAGAAGGCTGGGGCTTATTTCATCCCTTCGGCTTCGACCATAAAAGGCTGCACACTTCTAAGGGGGCCATTTATAGGCCTACCCTCAGGGTGCATTCTCTTTCTCAGGGATGTTCCTTGCTGAGAAAAAGAATTCAGCGGTATTTCTCCTATTTGCTTTTGAAAGAGGAGAAATATGGCTCTGTTCCGTCTGGCTCACCGGCAGCCAGAAGTCTTATCTCTGGTGTTCCCTGAACATTGCTGTTATCCTGTTCTTTTTTCAAGATGCCCAGGTAATACACATGTTCTACAAACAATTTGTGCAGTTGACACAATCATCAGAGGGTCCTGAGGCGACATTCATCCTCCCCAGCTTATGAAGAAGATGACAGAATTAAGAGATTAAAGTAAAGACAGGTGTAGGAAATCACAAAGATATTGACTGGGGAAGTGATAAGTGTCCATGAAATCTTCACAATTTATGTTCAGAGATTGCAGTAAAGACAGGCATAAGAAATTATAAAAGTATTAATTTGGGGAACTAATAAATGTCCATGAAATCTTCACAATTTATATTCTTCTGCCATGGCTCCAGCCGGTCCCTCTGTTTGGGGTCCCTGACTTCCTGCAACACTTGGTCAAGTCATTTGACTTCTCTGAGTCTCAGTGTCCTGACTGGTCAAATGGGGGTAATAATGCCTGTCTTCTGGGATATTAGGTTTAATCTGATGCAATTTAAAAATATTAATTTAATAAAATCTCAACAAATCAGAGTTGTTAGTTTCACTGGATGACCATTCTAATCACTAAGATCTTCCAGAAAATTGCTTGATTCCCCAAGAGACATAAAATTGAGACTAGGAAAAATCAGGTGTCAGCCATATCTACAGGTCAGTTCCAGCTCTAAAGCAAACATGATGACCTAAAGGCCTCGAGAGGTTGAGTATTCCAGATGGGAATTAAAGGGGGCAGCCAATGATTAGACGCCTTGGGAAGCAACTAGAATTTCCCTGGGCAGATGTGTTTTTCCTACAGTGTTGTACCCATTTTCACTTTCCTTGGGAACAACTACTTTTTTTATTTATTTTTTGAGACAGGGTCTCACTCTGTTGCCCAAGCTGAAGAGCAGTGGCGCAATCTCAACTCACTGCAACCTCTGCCTCCTGGGTTCATGCGATCCTCCTGCCTCAGCATCCCGAGTACCTGAGACTACAGGTGCACACCACCATGCCTGGCTAATTTTTGTATTTTTAGTAGAGATGGGGTTTTGCCATGTTGGCCAGGCTGGTTCTCAAACTCCTGACCTCAGGTAATCTGCCCTCCTTGGTCTCTCAAAGTGTTGGGATTACAGGCATCAGCCACCGCACCTAGCCGATTTTAATTTTTTATTTTTTTGAGACAGGGTCTTGTTCTGTCACCCAGGCTGGAGTGCGGTGGCACAATAATGGGGCACTGCAGCCTCAACCTCCTGGACTCAAGCAATCCTCCTGCCTCAGCCTCCCAAGTAGCTGGGACTTCAGGCATGTGCCACCATGCTCAGCTAACTTTTTGTTTGTTTGTTTCTTTTAGAGACAGAGTCTTACTATGTTGCGTAGGCTTGTCTTGAACTCTTGGGCTCAAGCAATCCTCCTGCCTTAGTGCTCGGATTACAGGTGTGAGCCTCCATGCCAGGTGTGAGCAACTCTTTTAAAAGAGCCTGCAGGCTGAGCATGGTGGCTCGCGCCTGTAATCCCAGCACTTTGGAAGGCCAAGGCAGGCGGATCACTTGAGGCCAGGAGTTCGAGACCAGCCTTGCCAACATGGTGAAAACCCATCTCTATTAAAAACACAGAAAAAAAAAATCCAAAAACAAAATACAAAAATTAGCCGGGCATGGTGGTGCTCGCTTGTAATCCCAGCTACTCAGAAGGCTGAGGCCGGAGAATTGCTTGAACCCAGGAGGCAGAGGTTGCAGTGAACCGAGATTACACTACTGCACTCCAGCAACATAGAGAGACTCTTTAAAAAAAATAAAAAAAAAAAGCCTGCGGATCACTGGGTTTCCCTCTTTCTTTGGAGCCATGTGTGGCAGTCCAGGATTTGGCACCTACCTGGTCTGTATGGGGCAAGCCCCTGAGCAACTTGGGCCATAAAATGGCAAATCCAGGACTGACCTTATTCCTTCGTGGGACTGTCATCTCCCTGATTAGTTCCTGTTGTAGTGTGTTTTAATTTTATCTTAAAAAAAAAAAACAAACCCATAAGACATTATTCAGGTAATATTTGTATAGATGTACCCACATATTTACCACTTTTTTTTTTTTCTCTGAGTCTGCTGGTTAGGGAATGCCACTTTATTTTTATTGTCATCCTTTCTTGCATTTTGTAAATACAGGCAAGTGTGCTGAGTAATAATGGGGGCAGTCCAGAGTATGGCAGGAACTTCAAGAAAGGAGACCTGACTTAGTCTGGGGTCAGGGAAAGCCTCCTGGAAGAATGACATTAAACTGAAACTTGAAAGGTGGGCTCACAGAGCTGGCAAAGTAAGAGTGCCCAGGTGGGTGAAGGCCCAGGAGCCTTTACAGTCCTGGGAGTGCAAGTGGTTGGGCATGATTGGGAAAAGGATGAGGAAGGCTGGATAGGCTGGCAGACATGGCCCAAATTGTGGAAAGCTGTCTCAGCCATGAAGGGTCTCCAAATGGCCCCTTAGTTGGTTGAGTCTAAAATGGGCAGGAATTGATGTGAACCACACTCAGTCACAGGCCCTGAGACTTCACCATACCTGGAAACATTGGTTCAACGATGATGCCTGACCATGGTTACTGGAAACCAGTGAACTCTGCTAGCACTCATTCCATCTTTACCAAAGAGAAGAGAAGGGAATATTAGAAACTTCTGCCCTGTATTTTTGCAGAGAAACTAGAGAGAAAGAGAAGAAGAGACTCAGTGATTAGGGAGGTTCAGTTTTTAGGAACCAACCCTTCAGGGTAGTATCTCTCGCTTACTGTATTCTCTCTCTGTTTTGCAGTGTATCATTATTTTGTGGACATTATAACATGGAACAAGAATATCAGAAGAGGGGACATTACCATCAAATTGAGAGACAAAGCTGGAAACACAACAGAATCCAAAATCAATCAGTAAGTTGAGATACAATTGTTTGCAGTGCACTATTTCCCTTTTTGCTCAGAGAAATTAAATCACAAATCCACCTACTTTGTTATTTATAGATCTATGCTTTTCCTTGTTCTATAAAAGATATAAGGGGACCTGTTGCTTAGTTGCTTCCCTGGCTCTTGATCTCCCAGGCTCTTTACAAATGGGATTGGTGCAAGGGTTTTCTTTCCTTCCCTCCTTCTCTTCTTCCTTTCTTTCCTTCCTCCCTTTTTCCTTCCTGTCCTCCCTCTTTACCTCCCTTTCTCCCTTCGTTCCTCTCCTCCTTACTTCCTTTGATTAAACATGTAATACTAAAGTTATCCTTGTTTGCTATGAAGGATTTAAACAATAAAGGAATATGCTGATTTAATTATCCCACATTGTATACATAGATCAAAACATCACCTTTTATCCACTAAATCTATATAATTATGATTTCTCATTATCAATAAAAAATAATTAAAAAAAGGAATTTGCAATATAAAAGTACAAGTCCTTGCCGAATCTCACCAACAATCCCAGCCCCAAAGGCAAAAGACATCTCTACCCACACACATTTCTATTCTTTCATGAGCTCATAATACATATGTAAACATATATAATACATATATAACATATATATGTGTGTTTGTATATATATGTTTCTGAAACTCAGGAAATGTTATTTGCTGCTGGGCATGGTGGCTCAGGTCTGTAATCCCAGCACTTTAGGAGGCCAAGGCAGGCAGATTACTTGAGGTCGGGAGTTCAAGACTAGCCTGGCCAACATGGTAAAACCCCATCTCTACTAAAAATACAACAATTAGCATGTGTGGTGGCGGGCGCCTGTAGTCCCAATTACTTGGGAGGCTGAGCCATGAGAATGGCTTGAACCCAGGGGTGCAGAGGTTGCCGTGAGCCAAGATCACGCCACTGCACTCCAGCCTGGGCACCAGAGCAAGACTCCATCTAAAAAGAAAAAGAAAAAGAAAAAGGAAAGAAAAGAAAATGTAATTTGCAATAAAAATTGGAAACATTCTAAAAATCTAACAATGGGAAAATGGTAAATGTAAATATTCCCACTATACATTGAAGTCATTTATAAAACACGGACAAGGAAATGCTTATAATGTGCTAAGTGAAAAATGTAGAATATCAAATTATATAAAGCATAAAATTAGCTTAACAATGTAAAAATCAATGAAAAAGAAACATGCCAAAATGTTACATTGCCCTTTGGGTGGTGGGAATTTCAGTGGTTTTTTTTTTTTTTTCAACTTCTCTTTTCTTTTTAACTTTCTGATGGATATATACATATATATGTTTAAAATTAATTAATACTTTAGAAAATCTTTATTATCAGGAAAAGGGGGGAGGAGGCTTTAAGCAAAGGAACTTGAAGCTCATTTTATTCAGGAAATGTTTTCTGGGACCTACTGTTTACCAAGCACTTGGGCTGTCTCTTGGCCACATCCATAGAAGACTGGGTAGAATGTCATCTGAAAGTGGCAGTCACCCTACGGGTTCATTGTGTAGATAAATAGAGAAAGTGGATGTGGGGTGGGTGGTTTGTAGGTGGCTTTTTAAAATGCATTTTTGGATCATAATAATAACAACCTTTGTTTATTGAACTAAGCATGTTATACAAATTGGCGAATGCAATTATACCAAAACCCTATGAGGTACCATTACCATTCCCATTTCATCTATGAAGAAACTGAGGCTCAGAGAGACCAAGTAATTTGGCCAGTATCACACAGCTGATCAATGTGAATCAAGTGAAATCAGAAGCAGGTCTATCCAACCCCAGCACCTATAGTTTTAATCACTACATTAGATTCCTCCCATTAAGCTGTATTGCTCCCCGTACCCCCACCATACTTGAAGTTTGGGAGTGCAGCGGTGTTTTTTTTGTTTGTTTGTTTTTTGTTTTTTTGAGACAGAGTCTAACTGTCCCCAAGGCTGGAGTGCAGTGGCGCGATCTCAGCTCACTGCAAACTCCACCTCCTGGGTTCACGCCATTCTCCTGCCTCAGCCTCCCTAGTAGCTGGGACTACAGGCACCCGCCACCACACCCGGCTAATTTTTTGTATTTTCAGTAGAGACGGGGTTTCATTGTGTTAGCCAGGATGGTTTCAATCTCCTGACCTTGTGATCCACCCGCCTTGGCCTCCCAAAGTGCTGGGATTACAGGCATGAGCCACCCTGCTAGGCTGGTTATTTATTTATTTATTTATTTAGGGTTCCCTGCTGATCTGTTTCATAGCTAATGTCCCCACATCCACGGTGGGGCAGCATTTTCAGGGAGATCACCGCTATGGGGCGCATCTTGAGGAATCTTCAGTGAGGAAGCAAGAGCAGAGATCTTACCTAGAATTTAGAATTTTCTATTCTGGAGATTCTAAGAACTAGCAGGGAAGATTGTGCAATTATATAATGAAATTTTCCCACTTAGCAAAACCTAAGAATTCTGTCAATAATTTGTTACATATTTGCTTTACATATGTCTTAGAATTTTTTTTTTTTCTTGAAACAGGGTTTCACTCTGTCACACAGGCCAGAGTGCGGTGGCGAGATCATGGCTTACCGTAGCTCAACCGCCTGGGCTCAAGCGATTCTCTGGGCTCAGCCTTCAGAGTAGCTGGAACTAAGTGCACCACCATGCCTAGCTACTTTTTAATTTTTTTGTAGAGATGAGGTATCACTATTGCCCAGGCTAGGCTTGAACTCCTGAGCTCAAGCGATCCTCCCGCCTCGGCCTCCCAAAGTGCAGGGATTACAGGCATGAGCCCCCACACCCAGCCCAATTTTTAATTTTATACAGTGAATGTCTCCTAAGTAGGAATTCCTAAATTTGGAGTTTTGTATCTTGATTAAGATAAATACCTTAACATCTTTAATGCACATTCTTATTTTAGTCCTGTTTGTGAAAACATCACTATCAATCAGAATATGTACAAAAAGAAAATAATCGTTATATTACATGGTGAGATTATGGGTACTCTTCTCTTTTTTTCAAGATGAACTTTATCATTTTTTAAATTATTTTTACAATTTAAGAAAAAGAAAATGATATTAGAGCATGTACCCTGAGTTGATCCAGTCTTACCAGACTATGGGAATAGATGAAGTCACAGTCAAGGTTATTATTGGTCTGGAGACTCTTCCTGGATTCATGTATTTGTATTTGCTTTTTAAAAACATCATTTTGAAAGGCCAAGCCCAGTGACTTATTCCTGTAATCCCAGCACTTTGGGAGGCTGAGGCAGGGGGATAGCTTGAGCCTAGGAGTTTGAAACCAGCCTGGACAACATAGCAAGACTCTGTCTGTACAGAAAACAAACGAACAAACAAACAAACAGTGGGCTTGGTGGTATGTGCCTGTAGTCCCAGCTACTCAAGAGGCTCAGCCGAGGGGATCACTTGAATCCAGGAGTTTGAAACTACAGTGAGCTATGATTACACCACTGTACTCCAGCCTGAGTGACAGAGTGAGATCTTGTCTCAAAAAATAAAATTAAAAATTGAGAAGTAATTCACATAAAATTCACCCTCTTTTTTTATTATTTTATTTTATTTTATTTTATTTTTGAGACAGAGTCTCGCTTTGTTGCCTAGACTGGAGAACAGTGGCGGGATCTCTGCTCACTGCAATCTCCACCTCGCAGGTTCAAGTGATTCTCCTGCCTCAGCCTCCCAAGTAGCTAGGATTACAGGCACCTGCCACCATGCCCAGATAATTTTTGTATTTTTAGTAGAGACGGAGTTTCACCATGTTGGCCAGGCTGGTCTGTAACTCCTGACCTCAGGTGATCCGCCTGCCTCAGCCTCCCAAAGTGCTGGAATTACAGGCGTGAGCCACTTTGCCGGCCACATTCACATTTTAAAACATATAATTTGGCTGGGTGAAGTGGCTCATGCTGGTATCCCAGCAGTTTGGGAGGCTAAGGCATGGGGAATCACTTGAACTCAGGAGTTCGAGACTAGCCTGAGCAACATGGCAAAACCCATCTCTACAAAAAAAAAAAAAAATTAGCTGGGTGTAATGACTTGTGCCTGTAGTCCCAGCTACTCAAAAGGCTGGGAGGTGGGAGGATAGCTTGAGGAGGCAGAGGTTGCAGTGAGCCAAGATTGTGCCATTGCACTCCAGCCTGGTCAACAGAGACAGACCCTGTCTCAAAAAAAAAAAAATAAATAAAAATAAAAAAAATAAAAAAATTTTTAAAATAAAGTATACAATTTAGTAAATTTTAATATAGTCACAAAATGTACAATAATCACCATCATTTAATTCCAAACCATTTTCATCATCTCAAAAAGAAATCCTATATCCTTTAGTAGTAATTCTACATGTCTACTCCCTACCTGCTGGCAACCACTAAACTTTCTCTGAATTTGCCTATTCTGGACATGTCCTATAAAGATAATCATACGATATGTGGCCTTTTGTGCCTGGCTTTGTTTGGCTAGTTTAATGTTTTCTTTTTTTTTTTTTTTTGAGACGGAGTTTTGCTCTTATTGCCCAAGCTGGAGTAAAATGGCACGATCTCGGCTCACCGAAACCTCCGTCCCCCTGGGTTCAAGCGATTCTCTTGCCTCAGCCTCACGAGTAGCTGGGATTACAGGCATGCTCCACCACGCCCAGATATATATATATATATATATATTTTTGAGACACAGTCTGGCTCTTGTCACCCAGGCTGAAGTGCAGTGGCGCGATCTCTGCTCACTGCAATCTCCACCTCCTGGGTTCAAGCAATTCTCCTGCCTCAACCTCCTGAGTAGCTAGGATTACAGGTGGCCACACAACGCCCAGCTAATTTTTGTACTTTTAGTAGAGACAGAGTTTTGCCATGTTGGCCAGGATGGTCTCGAACTCCTGACCTCAGGTGATCCGCCCACCTCGGCCTCCCAAAGTGCTGGGATTACAGGCGTGAGCCACCGCGCCGGGCTTAATTTTATATTTTTAGTAGAGATGGGGTTTCTCCATGTTGGTCAGGCTGGTCTCGAACTCCCGACTTCAGGTGATCTGCCTGCCTCAGCCTCCCAAAGTGCTGGGATTACAGGTATGAGCCACCTCACCCAGTCAGTTTAGTGTTTTCAAGATTCATCCACGTTGCAGCATGTAGCAATATTTTGTTCCTTTTTGTGGCCAGTGTTCCAATGTCCAGTGTTCCAATGTCCAATATGCCACATTTCATTTTGTGGCCAGTGTTCCAATGTCCAATATGCCACATTTCATTCATCAGTTCATGGGCATCTGGATTGTTTCCACTTTTTGGCAATTATGAATAATACTGCTATGAACATTTGGATAAAAGTTTTTATGTGACCATGTTTTCATTTCTCTTGGGTATATACCAGGAATGGAATTACTGGGTCATACGGTAATTCTATGTTGAACATTTTTAGGAACGGCCAAACTATTTTTGGCAGTTGTACTATTTAGCATTCCCACCAGCAATGTATGAGGGTTCCAATTTCTCCACATCCTTGCCAACACTTGTTATTGTCTTTTAAAGAAAATTCTTTTTTGGCCAGGCGTGGAGGTTTACACCTGTAATCCCAGCACTTCGTGAGGCCGAGGTGGGTGGATCATCTGAGGTCAGGAGTTGGAAACCAGCCTGGTTAACATGGCAAAACCCTGTTTCTACTAAAATTACAAAAAATTGGCTGGGCACAGTGGCTCACGCCTGTAATCCCAGCACTCTGGGAGGCCGAAGGGGGGCAGATCACGAGGTCAGCAGATCGAGACCATCCTGGCTAACATGGTGAAACCCCGTCCCTACTAAAAATACAAAAAATTAGCCAGGTGTGGTGGTGGGCGCCTGTAGTCCCAGGTACTCCGGAGGCTGAGGCAGGAGAATTGCTTGAATCCAGGAGGCAGAGGTTGCAGTGAGTCGAGATCAAGTCACTGCACTCCAGCCTGGGTGACAGAGCGACACTCCATCTCAAAAATAAAAAAAAATCAGCCGGGTGTGGTGGCACATGCCTGTAATCCCAGCTACTCAGGAGGCTGAGGCAGGAGAATTGCTTGAAACCAGGAGGCAGAGGTTGCAGTGAGCCAGTGAGCTGAGATTGCGCCATTGCACTCCAGCCTGGGCAACAAGAGCAAAACTCCGTCTCAAAAAAAAAAAAAAAATTATTTTTTATTGTGGTAAAAATAAGTAACATAAAAATTACCATCGTAATCATTTTTTTAGCGTACAGTTTAGTAGTGTTAAGTATATTCACATTGTTGTGAAGTAGATTTCCAGAACTTTTTCATCTTGTGAAGCCAAAACTCTACACCCATTAAACAACTTCCCTTCCCCCACCCCAAAGTAAACACCATTCTACTTCCTTTTTTTTTTTTTTTTTTGAGACGGAGTCTTGCTCTGTCGCCCAGGCTGGAGTGCAGTGGCGCGATCTCGGCTCACTGCAAGCTCCGCCTCCTGGGTTTACGCCATTCTCCTGCCTCAGCCTCCCGAGTAGCTGGGACTACAGGCGCCCGCCACCTCGCCCGGCTAGTTTTTTGTATTTTTAGTAGAGACGGGGGTTCACCGTGGTCTCGATATCCTGACTTTGTGATCCGCCCGCCTCAGCCTCCCAAAGTGCTGGGATTACAGGCGTGAGCCACCGCCCCCGGCCTCTACTTCCTCTTTCTATGAATTTGACTATGTTAGATATCTTATATAAGTGGAATCCTACAGCATTTGTCTTTTTGTGACTGGCTTATTTCACTTAGCATAATGTCTTCTATGTTCATCCATGTTGCAGCATGTGACAGGATTTCCTTCATTTTTTTTTTTTGGAAACTCACTGATTGATTGATTTGATTGATTTATTTTTTTGAGACGGAGTCTCACTCTGTTGCCCAGGCTGGAGTGCAGTGGTGCAATCTCGGCTCACTGCAACCTCCTCCTCTCAGGTTCAAGCGATTCTCCTGCCTCAGCCTCCCGAGTGGCTGGGACTACAGGTGCATGCCACCATGCCCAGCTAATTTTTTTGTATTTTTAGTAGAGACGGGGTTTCACCATGCTGGCCAGGCTGGTCTCAAACTCCTAACTTCATGATCTGCCTGCCTCGGCCTCCCAAAGTGTTGGGATTATAGCCGTGAGCCACCACGCTTGGCTGATTTCCTTCTTTTTTAAGGCTGAATAATATTTCATTGTATGCATATACCACACTTGTTTATTCTTCCATCAATGAACACTTGGGTTGCCTCCTCCTCTTGCCTATTGTGACTAGTGCTGCTATGAACATGGGTGTGCAAATGTCTCTTTGAGACTCTGCTTTCAATTTTTTTGGACATATCCAGAAGTGGAATTTCTGGATCATACTGCAGTTCTATTTTTAATTTTTTGAGACACCACTATACTGTTTTCCTTAATGGTTGCACAATTTTCCAGTCCCACTGACAGTGCACACAGGTTCCAGTTTCTCCACATCCTCACCAACATTTGTTATGTTCTATTATTTTGATATTAGCCATCTGAATGGGTGTGAGATGATTCTGTGTCTTTTGAACATTTACATCACTTTTTTTTTTTTTTTTTTTAAATTTTGAGACAGAGTCTTGCTCTGTCGCCAGGCTGGAGTATAATGGCGTGATCTCAGCTCACTGCAAACTCCACCTCCCAGGTTTAAGCAAATCTCCTGCCTCAGCCTCCTGAGTAGCTGGGACTACAAGCGCGAGCCACCATGCCCAGTTAATTTTTATATTTTTAGTAGAGACGGGTTTTCACCATGTTAGCCAGGATGGTCTTGATCTCTTGACCTCGTGATCTGCCTGCCTCAGCCTCCCAAAGTGTGGGGATTGTAGGCATGAGCCACCACGCCTGGCTTCCATCACTCTTTGAAACACTTCCTAACTTTCTGGCACACGGGTTTCCAGGATCACTTTGCACATTTCCTGCCCCAGCTGTGGAATCAATCATTTCTCCAGGGAGCCCTAGTTTCTTTCAGTAGAGATGGTATCAAGAAAACAAAATCTGGGCGCCTTTCAGATTAGTTTTATTTGTGGCACTTCTGTACTCCTTGGGACTTAGACATGATCCCAGTGGGGTGAAAGATACCTCATCACAATCACCCCATTCCCAAAGTAAGAATTAATGTTGGCCAGGCTCAGTGGCTCATGCTTGTAATTCCAGCACCTTGGGAGGCTGAGGCAGGCGGATCACCTGAAGTCGGGAGTTCAAGACCAGCCTGTCCAATATGGAGAAACCCTGTCTCTGCTAAAAATACAAACATTAGCCAGTAGAGGTGGCGGGTGCCTGTAATCCCAGCTACTCAGGAGGGTGAGGCAGGAAAATCACTTAAACCCATGAGGCAGAGGTTGCAGTGAACTGAGATCGCACCACTGCACTCCAGCCTGGGCAACAGAGCAAGACTCCATCTCAAAAAACAAAACAAAACAAAACAAAAAAACACAAAGGATTAATGTCTAGAGCAAGCCTTCTGTTCCTGAAGCCAGGGGCTCCATGGTCCTTCCACCTCCCCAGAAAGACACTGACTGAGCTGAACCTCTCCAGTGATATACCGTAACTTCAATTTGGTTTCCCACCTATAGAAAACATCTCTATACACTTGGAAAAAAGTGTCGGACTCTGGATTTGCCTCTTTTAAGGTTCATCTTGAGAGGGAGAACTAAATAAAATGCATGCTTAGGCACAATTCAATTAACATCTAGTTTGGCTAAAGATGTACTTAGGCATCTAGGGATGCAGTTTAATGGAAAGATCATAACTTTGAATTCAGTCAGAACTGGGCTGGAATCCCTTCACTGCTGCATATAAGGCCTGTGACCTGGGGAGCTCGATCTCTGTAAGCATCTGTTTCTGTCTATTAAATGAGGAGAATAATGCCCCCCTCGCAGAATGTTTCAGGGGGTCGGAGAGATGAGTCAAGAGACAAGGACATCACCTGGTGTGTAGGAGGCAGTCATTAGCATCATATCGCTCTAATGTCATTTTGGGTCACTTACACAGCCCTTTGGAGTCAGCAGACTTTGCCCATCAAAGTTGACTAGTTCTTGGGAGGTTACTCTACTCCAGCCTGGGCAATAGAGTGAACACTGTCTCAGAAACAAACAAACAAACAAACAAACACATCAGCTAGTGCAGGCTATGGGGTGAAGTAGTTTACCAGTGACTTGTAGGCTTCAAAACTGCTTTCTTTCATTAGTAGTCTTTATCCATTTTTCAATATTATTTCTTCCTTCCAGTGAACCCACCACATTTCAGAAATATCACCAAGTGAGTCTACTTGCAAGATTTAATCAAGATCTGGATCAAGTGGCTGCAGTTTCCTTGATGTTCTCTACAGGATCTATAATAGGCCCAAGGTACAAGCTCAGGATTCTCCGAATGAAATTAAGGTCCCTTGCCCATCCGGAAAGGTGAGCTGAGGGTAGACAAAATGCTAGTTTCCAGGGATATTGCTGGATCCTGTCCAATCTGCTTGGTCTGATGTTTTAATAAGACTCTATTATTCACAATGAGGGACATGATGGGTTTTCCAAAACTAGTTTTTATTATAAACAAGTAGCCCAGGCCAAGTGTAGTGGCTCATGCCTATAATCTCAGCACTTTGGGAGGCCAAGGTGGGAGGATTGCTTCAGCTCAGGAGTTCTAGCCAGCCTGGGCAACATATGGAGACCCCGTCTCTACAAAAAAAGAAAAAAAAAAAAAAAAAAAAGGCCAGAAAGCAAATAGCCCATCCCAGCTGGATTTGGTGGTGCATGCCTGTAATCCCACTACTCAGGAGGCTGAGGCGAGGGGATCACTTGAGCCCAGGAGTTGGAGTCCAGCCTGAGCAACATAGCAAGATCCTATCTCAAAATAAAAACACAAAATTAAATTTAAAAATTTTAAAAATAAAAACAGGTAGCCCAGTAATCCAAGAAAATTATACTGCATGTACTTAAAGATAGATGGCCTAGTAATCCAAGGAAATACTGTTGTTATATGGTGAGAATTATACAATTCTTCCCTAACTACCACACTACTTGTAAGCTGGTAATTTGTTGTAGAAAAGAAAGCTTTGTATAATTTGGCAAGCTGATAAAACAGAGCCTAGTATAAAAAAAGTACAGAAAATTGGAACATATTATTCCCTTGACCACAGGCGTGTCCACCATGCCCAGCTAAGTTTTGCATTTGTGATTTTGTATTTTTAGTAGAAAAAAAATTTTTGTATTTTTAGTTTCGCCATGTTGGCCAGGCTGGTCTTGAACTCCTGGCCTCAAGTATCCGCCCGCCTCAGTCTCCCAAAGTGCTGGGATTACAGGCATGAGCCACCGCACCCTTGACAGTATGAAAGTATTATATTGAATTTCTTAAATTTGATAATGGCACTGAAAATGTCCTTGTTCTTAGGAAATATACAATGAAGTATTAAGGAGTAAACAATCTATTCTCAATTGCTCCAGAAAAAATAAGCAACAATGTATGTGTGGGGAGAGAGAGACAGACAAACAGAGAAAGAAGGGGAGAAGGAGAGAAAGAATTATTGTTATTTTTTAAAGTACGGAGCTGTGTTGACATGTATGTTTTGTGACAAATGCCCCTCTACCATATAGTCCTAGCATCTAACCTGTGGACAGAGAGGGAGACAGGAAATGATGTGAGCAGTTAGTACTTTATTAATTCCTTTTTCTTGAAAGTTTAGGGACTGAGCATGGTGGCTCATGCCTGTAATCCCAGCACCTTGGGAGGCCAAAGTGGGTGGATCACCTGAGGTCAGGAGTTCGAGACCAGCCTGGCCAACATGGTGAAACCCCATCTCTACCAAAAATATAAAAAATTAGCTGGGCAGTGGTGGCGTGTGCCTGTAATCCCAGCTACTTGGGAGGCTGAGGCAGGAGAATTGCTTGTACCTGGGAGGCGGAGGTTGCAGTGAGCCGAGATCGTACCACTGCACTCCAGCCTGGGCGACAGAGTGAGACCCTCTCTCTCTCAAAAACAAAAAAACAAAAAAACAAAAAAAGAAAGTTTAGGGTACCCTAAAACATTTAATAATACAAGTTTCTCCTAAGAGGATAGTCATTACATCCTAAAACTTTTTTTTTTTTTTTTGAGACGGAGTCTTGCTCTGTCACCCAGGCTGGGGTGCAGTGGCTGGATCTCAGCTCACTGCAAGCTCCACCTCCTGGGTTTATGCCATTCTCCTGCCTCAGCCTCCCGAGTAGCTGGGACTACAGGTGCCTGCCACCTCGCCCGGCTATTTTTTTTGTATTTTTTAGTAGAGACGGGGTTTCACCGTGTTAGCCAGGATGGTCTCGATCTCCTGACCTCGTGATCCGCCCATCTCGGCCTCCCAAAGTGCTGGGATTACAGGCTTGAGCCACCGCGCCCGGCCCATCCTAAAACTTTTTAATACTTTTTTCCCCTGAATATCAGACAATATATGTTTACTTTACAAAATCTAGAAAGTACAGAAATTGATAGGAAGCAGAAAAATATCACCCATATTGTCATTATTCAGGGGCAACCACTGTTAATATTTATTGTTATTTCTATATAATCTTCCTTCTTTTATTGTTTTTAAAGCTAAAGTTATATGGTAAATACAATTTTACATCTTTCTTTTTTTGAGGGGCTGGGGTGACAGAGTCTCGCTCTGTCACCCAGGCCCCAGGCTGGAGTATAATAGTAGCACAATCTTGGCTCATTGCAACCTCCGCCTCCTCGGTTCAAGCAATTCTCCTGCCTCAGCCTCCGAAGTAGCTGGGAGGTACACACCACCATGCCCAGCTAATTTTTTGCATTTTTAGTAGAGACAGGGTTTCACCGTGTTGGTCAGGCTGGTCTCCAACTCCTGGCCTCAGGTGATCTGCCAGCCTCAGCCTCCTAATGTGCTGGGATTATAAGCATGAACCACCGTGCCTGGCCATATATCTTGCTTTCTCCTTGGTGTTTTACTTACTATAAGCATTTTCTTTTTTTTTTTCCTGATACAGAGTCTCGTTCTCTCACCCAGGCGAGAGTGCAATGGCACGATCTCAGCTCACTGTAACCTCCACTTTCTGGGTTCAAGGACTGCCTCAGCCGCCTGAGCAGCTGGAACCACAGGCATGAGCCACCACCCCCAGCTAATTTTTGTATTTTTAGTAGAGACAAGGTTTAGCCATGTTGGCCAGGCTGGTCTTGAACTCCTGGCCTCAGGTATCTACCCGCCTTGGCCTATTAAAGTGCTGGGATTACAGGCGTGAGCCACCGCACCCAACCACCATAAGCATTTTCTATATTAAAAACAATTGCTGGGTAATTTTGTATCTTAAGGATATAATATTATTTACTAGACCATTGCATTTTTGTAAATTCATGGACAAGGATATTTTGTCTTATTTTCCCAGGCCCCAGCTGTGTCGGTATGATCTTGTCCTGATGGAAAACGTTGAAACAGTCTTCCAACCTATTCTTTGCCCAAAGTTGCAGATGTAACTGTTGCCAGGACACATGGGCATCAATAATAGAAAGAAAGCTACAACCACAGGCTGTTTGAAAGCTTCACCTCACCTTTTCTGCAAGGCACAAAAAGTATGAAAAAACCAAGGCTTTTTTCAGTAGCGTCCTATGGATGTCACATTGTACAACATCAAACAACCTTGTGATTATAAAACGATCCTGGGAAGGGAGCTCCTAACTAGGGCAAGTCAGAAATAGCCAGGCTCGTGGCAGCCCAGGGCTGTGTCTGCTGCATCCTGGGGCCTCGTTTGTTCCGACCTGTCAATTCTGCTGCCTGTCACATGGGTGGTTCTGCCCATCGCGGCTGCAGGTCAAGCATCTTCAAGGGAAGGATGGACTGGAGGCCTCACCGTGGACTCAACTCTGCATTCTCTGTGCCACCTTCCTCCAGTTCCCACTCGTAGAAGGGAACAAAACTGATGTCTACCTCATGGGGCTGCTGTGTGGGTCTGGGAGGCAAGTCTATGAAGGGTTTTTTGAAATCCCATAGGTGCCACATCTATGAGATGTTTGATAAATGTGAATATGCTTTTATTTATTTTCATAGGGCTTATCTAATTTGCAATGAGAGAGCCTCTCTCTCTCAACACCAGCTTCTCTCTCAGGCTGTTTGTTCTGGGAAGGCACGAAAGCCACGTGCTGGCCCTCTGCCTTCTCTAAAGTGTTGCTGGAGCATGGAGGAGCTGGAGGAGGTGGGGATGGACTGACAGCTAAGAGGGCGGCTGCTGGGACTAGATAGTAAGTGGATGAAGAAAGAAGGACGAGGAAGCCGTGGGGTAGCCTCTCTACACGGGGACCGGCGATGGAGCATGAGGCAAGAGAAGGAGAAGCAGAGCTTGTTTTTCACCCAAGGTGGAGAAGGATCACTTTACAGGCGACCCTCATTTTAAGCAACCCTTAAGAAATGTTCACACTTCTTTATTATCAATGTAATCTATGATTATTGAAGGAAATTTAGAAAATGCATAGATACAAAATAAAAAAAAATACTATTCACGATGCCACCTATGAGAGGTAATTAATGTTAGCCTTTTGGAACAAGGCTGTCACTTGTTTTACTAACATGTGAATTCAAAGTATGAACCGGTTTGCTTTTGGAGAATCCGAAGCCTCCAGTTTGAGGAATCCTTTGCTTCCATGGAGGTAGATGTGAATCTAGAATGACAGCAGGAGTCCAGTCAAGAGGTCCTGTTGGGCTGAGGCCAGAAAGAAGGGAAGACAATCCCTGGTGCCAGATGCCCAGTGTGAGGGGAGGCACCATCTGTCCCATGGCTGTGGCCACTGTAGGAAGTTCTGTGAAGTGCCACAGGCCCAGTCACCTCCTCCTCACCCAAGTGATTGCTCCTTCAACTGCTATCTGTGAAAACAGCCCTTGTTATGAAGAAATTGACTCTCTCCTTTTTTTTTTTTGGAGACAGAGTCTGACTCTTGTTGCCCAGGCTGGAGTGCAATGGTGTGATCTCGGCTCACTGCAACCTCCACCTCCTGGGTTCAATTGATTCTCTTGCCACAGCCTCCTGACTAGCTGAGAATACAGGCATGCGCCACCACACCTGGCTAATTGTTGTATTTTTAGTAGAGACAGGGTTTCACCATGTTGGCCAGGCTGGTTTTGAACTCCTGCCCTCAGGTGACCCGCCTGTCTCGGCCTCCCAAAGTGCTGGGATTACAGGCATGAGCCACCACACCCGGCCAAGAAATGGATTCTCTATGTCATAAATTAAAGAAATCTATAAATATATTCCCGAGTGGCACATCTTCTTACAGATTTACATTTGCATCAAATACAGAGTCTGTTTTATTTAAGTGAGGGATGACTGAACTCTGAGTGGAACAAGCTCTTGGATATCTTACCATCCTTCCTCCTTCTTCCCACATTTCCTCAGCAATTGTGGATAGAGAGATCAGTGTGCTGTAGACCCTGTTTTGTTTTGTTTTGTTTTGTTTTGTTTTTTTGAGATGGAGTCTCATTCTGTGGCCCAGGTTGGAGTACAGTGGCACAAGCTTGGCTCACTGCAACCTCTGCCTCCCGGGTTCAAGCAGTTCTCTGCCTCAGCCTCCCAAGTAGCTGGGATTACAGGTGCCCACCACCATGCCTGGCTAATTTTTGTATTTTTAGTAGAGACCCAGTTTTACCATCTTAGCCAGGCTGGCTTTGAACTCCTGACCTTGTGATCCACCTGCCTCGGCCTCTCAAAGTTCTGGGATTACAGGTGTGAGCCACTGCACCCGGCGGCCCTGGTTTCTTCTTAGAGTTTTGTTGGTCCATATTTTGATCAGCACAGTCACTTTTTTGTTCTCTTTCCTTTCCTGGTAAGCAGGGAGTCAAAACAATAGCAACAAAATGCCTGAAATAGAATTTCTACCAATTTGTAAACTCTGGGCTAACGGGTCTCCTAGCCAGGTACCTGGCTCACTGTAGGACGGGTAGATGGATGAATGAATGGATAAAGAAAGGAAGTTTGTTCACTGGAGAGGGTATGAATTTCAATAAGTTTCACGTAACAGTGATCAGGAGAAACAAAGGCAGTTACAAGCGTGGCCACTCTGTTCTCAGTATCTTTCTTCCAAGGGCCCCTGGAACTTTTGACTGTCTCTTGTTATCCTTGCTACTCCTCCCCTCTCTTTCTCAGTACCATATATCTGTCTGAGTGTCAAATTCAAAGCACAATTAAATTACAGTCTACCCTCTTCCCTTCCCTCTTCACTGGTGACCTCCTACTCATCATTTGGATCGTGGCTCAATTGCCACCTCCTCAGGGAGTCTTCTTTGACCTTATTTCCACACAGAGAAGTTCCGCACTGTACCTCTCCTTCATAGCACTTTTTAGTTGTATTTTTAAACTTTTTTTTAAAAAAATTTTTTAGATGAAGTCTCACTCTGTCACCTAGGCTGGAGTGCAGTGGTGCAATCTTGGATCACTGTAGCCTCTGTCTCCCAGGTTCCAATGATTCTCGTGCCTCAGCCTCCTCAGTAGCTGGAACTACAAGCCTGCGCCACCATGCCCAGCTAATTTTTGTATTTTTAGTAGAGACAGGGTTTCACCATATTGGCCAGGCTGATGTTGAACTCCTGACCTTAAGTGATCTGCCTGCCTCGGCTTCCCAAAGTGTTGGGATTGCAGGTGTGAGCCACCATGCCTGGCCTATATTTTTAACATTTTATTTGCGTGATTATTTGATAAATATCTGTCTTCTCCACTAGACTGCTCTGCAAGGCAGGAGTCCTATGCCTCCCATATAGTCTGCATTCAGGAAACATGTATTAAATGAACACTTTGTTATCTTCTGACCCCCATGGAACCATGGTCAGTTGTGAGTAAAGACTTCCCCTCCACCCTAGCCACAGTGCATTTCCATGAGGGTGCCTAACCTTCTCATGAGGGTGTCTAACCTTCTCTGTCTTAGACTTTTCTCCCAGACACCTTCGTTACTATTGTCTCCATTATCTTTGGAGGCCAATAGCCTATTTCCCAGACTTCCCAGAAAAGACAGAAGTTAGCTCCTTTGTCACTTTTTTTTTTTTTTTTTGAGATAGAGTCTTGCTCTGTTGTCCAGGCTGGAGTGTAGTGACCCGATCTCGGTTCACTGCAACCTCCACCTCCTGGGTTCAAGCTATTCTCCTGCCTCAGCCTCCCGAGTAGCTGTGATTACAGGCATGTGCCACCACGCCCAGCTAATTTTTGTATTTTTAGTAGAGACAGGGTTTCACCATGTTGGCCAGGCTGGTCTCAAACTCCTGACCTCAGGAGATCTGCCTGCCTTGGCCTCCCAACGTGCTGGGATTACAGGCATGAGCCACTGCACCCTGCCCCTTTGTCACTTCTTATCACATTTTCCAGGTGGTCCTGACACCTCAGCAAGCTCACCTGCCCAAAATCTAGGGGATTTTGTTCTTACACCCTCGTTTTAGCACCATTGCCAAAACCCTCCAGGACCTTACAACATTACTGGAGGATGCCAAGCTGTAGTTAAAACCCTCCCTTGTTTGCTTTTCCATGACTCCTTTCCACCACTCACTTTGCTGCCAACTTTGTGTGTTGTATTAGTCCCTTCTCAGGCTGCTATGAAGAAATACCCAAGACTGGGTAATTTATAAAGGAAAGAGATTTAATTGACTCACAGCTCTACATGACTGGGGAGGCCTCAGGAAACTTGCAATCATGATGGAAGGGAAAGCAAACACATCCTTCTTTACATGGTGGCAGGAGAGAGAAGAATAAGAGCTGAGTGAAAGGGGAAGCCCCTTATAAAACCATCAGATCTCGTGAGAACTCACTATCACAAGAACAGCATGGAGGAAACTGCCCTCATAATTCAATGACCTCCTACTGGGCCCCTCCCATCACACATGGGGATTATGGAAACTACAATTCAGGATAAGATCTGGGTGAGGCCGCAGTCAAACCATATCATACGTGCTTCTGTCACTGTTGTTAAGCTGTGTTGTAATTTGTTTCCGTGTCTTTAACCCCTCCAAGACTGTGAGCTCCACAACAGCACCTGCTGTTTATTTATTTTTGGCTCTCTAGCACCTAGCACAATGCTAGGCACAGGGCAGGCGCTTGATAAATGTCTGTTGGACAGAACGGAATGGATGATGCTTAGAAACTTGAGAGAATCACCTCCACTCTGACTTAGACATCAACACACTTAACGGTGTTATTTCTAAAGTCCTAAACTTAGAAGCTCCTACCCTTGGACCCCTGACCCTTGCTCTCATTCCTATAGAACTCCATCATAGCCAAGGAGACTTTGGATGCAAGGGACAGAAATCCACTCACACCCAAATTTAATAGATTATTGAGAGATAGAGAGAGAGGACTTGTGGAAACCCAGGGAGAGGTGATCCATCAAATCTCAGGAAGGGCAAGGATGGGGCAGCCCTAGAGCCTTCAGCAATAAGAGTTTGTGGGCCTCTATTAACCCTAGCGCTCTGCCACGAATCTCTCTGACTGAGCTCAGTTCCCTTCATGGGGCAGCTTCGTTGGGTTCTTGGCCACTCACTGACTAGGTGGCCCAATTCCAAAGTCCAGGGACAGGAAACAGCCCTTGGCTCCTCCTCCTGAGGAAGACATCTATCCAGTTCCAATCAGTCATGGTTGGGGTGGGGGTGGGGAGGCAAAATTACATGGACTTCAGAGCTACTTTTTTCAAATGCTCTGGGCAAGTCTGATTAAGCCAGAAAAGGTTGGCTGCTCTTCACAAAGAGGCACAGTAAATGCCAGGCTAACTCACTCCCACAGGAACCTCTTACCTGTTCTTTTCTCCCACCTGTTTCCCAATCCAGCATGTGCCTGGGAAAGGACTGCAGTTGATGGAGGATTGCAGCTGTCCTTTGTCAGACTGTGTGGGCCTGTGCTGTAAATGAGTGGCCTCGATGGGGGCTGCTGCAGCCTGCAGGAGGTGCATTGGGCAGTTAGAGTTAGCTCTGCAGGTACTGGGTTGGGGGCCAGGAGGGTTGGGGATGCTGAGATTGGGGAAACACAGTCCAGGGCTTCTTTCCCAGGCAGACAGGTTGAGCGAGAGGAATCACAACATGAGTCCAGGGGGTAGGTCAGAGGAAGCAAGCAGATGCTCCAGTCGTGAGCCTGTGGCAAAGCAGGTTAGCACCACCCAAAATAGCTCTGTCAAAGGTCCCTTACCACCTCATGTTGGCCAGTTTCCATGACCCTCAGGTTTCCCTGCTGGGTTTCTCCACGGACTCTGACACTGTGCCCCAGTTCCCTTCCTAACAGTCTTTCTTGGGCTCTCAGGACGTTTCTTTTTTCTGTTTCTCATCTCGCAAATGAAAGGGGGCATCTTGTTCTCTTTCACTGTTTCCACCATTTCCTTACCCAGCTCCTGATCTCGGTCTTCTTTCTCAAAAGGCTAGTGCATGGTAAGACATTTGGGCTCTGCTGTTCGCAAGGTGTGTGACCTCTGTTGCTCTGTTGGCTTCATTCTTTCTAAGCTTCATTTTCCCAGGCTATAAAAGAGCTCCTACTTTAGACTGGGCATGGTGGCTGAAGCCTGTAATCTGAGCACTTTGCGGGGCCAAGGCAGGAGGAACACCAGAGGCCAGAAGTTCAAGACCAGCCTGGGCAACATAGTAAGACCCTGTTCCTCAAAAAAGAGTTCCTACTTCATGAGGGTTGTTACATGGAATAAATAAACTCATGTAAGTAAAAGGCTTAGTATGGGCCAGGTGCAGCGGCTCACACCTGTAATCCCAGCACTTTTGGGAGGCCGAGGCAGGCAGATGGTGAGGTTAACCATCCTGGCTAACACGGTGAAACCCTATCTCTACTAAAAATACAAAAATTAGCTGGGCATGGTGGCACGCACCTGCAGTCCCAGCTACTTGGGAGGCTGAGGCAGGAGAATCGCTTGAACCCAGGAGGAGGAGGTTGCAGTGAGCCAAGATCGCGCCACTGCACTCCAGCTGAGGAAACAGAGCGAGACTCTATCTCAAAAAAAAAAAAAAAAAAAAAAAAAAAAAAGCTTAGTATGGGGTCTGGAGTGTACTAAGTACTCAACAAAAGTCAGCTGCTGTTACTTTCCCTCTCATGTGGTTTCTAGGAGACCTTCTCCCCTCCCCTCACTTCAACTATCTCCTGTAGAATGACCTCCAAATCTGAATGTTTGGTCTGAGCTCCAGAGTTTCACCTGCATGTCAAGTGGCAGTGAAGGGCAGAGGAAAAAGCATGGCCTCACCTGATGGCAGACAAAGGCTTGTTCCTGTTCAGCACTCACAGCTGTAAATTTTGCACAAGTGATTTCATCCAAACCTGTGTTCATCCACTCATCCATAAGTAGAATACTGACATCGCTTTGCTGAAGTGGAGTAAGTTTTGCCTTGTCTATTTCATCCATGGCACTTACCACGCTCTAGAATTGTATCTTTCCATGCTCTTCCCCAGCTGAAAGGAAAGTGAGGTCCTTGCCAGCAGGAGCCTCACCTCCTTTCTCCTCACTCTATTTCTTGCCCCAGCAGTCTCAGCACAGGCTCAATAACATCAGTTCCTCATTCACTTTCTCTCCTCCCATATCCCTTTGACTTCTCAAGGTCAATATGTACCAAACCAAACAGCTAATCATTGTCTTCACTAGACCTGACCCATGAATTTAACATACAATTGTTAGGTGCCAGGGTTAAGGGTTGAGACAGAAAGAAGATAGTTGAGACATTGTTTCATTGATGGAAATGTTCACTGTCTACTAGGGAGATGGATAATGACACTGGAATATGTATTTGCAACAAGATTACAGACATTTCTCAGGGGCCCCAAGCATAGAGAACAAATGTTTCTGACTATAGGGGTTGGAGAGGGCCTCTCAGAGAAGGTGATAATTATCCTGGGTCCTGATGAAAGAGTAGAAATTTGCCAGGCAGAGAAGATTGACAGATGGCTAGAAGAGTAGTGTGACAGGGCCTGAACTAACATGGTGTGTTCAGCCGGAATGAAGGGCTGACACCATTTCCCCCCATTCTCTTAAGTGGAAATTTGACACATACACAAGAATAGAAAAAAAAATAGTATAACATCCAAATAGTATAAAACCTCCAGGTGATCACCCAGCTTCAATAGCTATCAACTCATGGAAATCTTGTTCTACCTATATCCTTACTCACTAAACCCCTGTACTATTATTTTGACGCAAATCTCAGACATTGAGTAATTTCATTTGGAAATATTTTTTGGTTCTATATGCTGTAACTATTCTGTGAAAAAAAAATTTAAATAAATAAATACTTCAGTATCTTAAAAAGTTAAAGTATATCCTCTTTTTGTCCTTTAAAAGGAGTCATACATAGCATACTCTAATACTGCAACTTGTTTGTTTTATTTGTATCTGAGCCATCTATCTGGTGACCACACTATATCAGGATGTGTAGAATTGCCTTCCTCTTTTAGGAGGCTACCTAGTATTCTATTTGTGAATATACCATAGTTAACCTAGCCAGTCGCCAGCTGATGGGCATTTAGGTTGTTCCCAATCTCCTAACATAAAAACAAAGCTGAGAGAACACCCTTAAATATACATCTTTGCTCCCTATGGGGATTCTTGGATGTGGAATTAAATTCCATTACATTCTTGGATGTAGATTACATTGTTGGACATATAATTGTGAAATCTTGTGCACATGAATTCTGAAAAATGCTCCCTATTTGGCCCAACAGGTGCTTTAAATGATATAACAAGGATGCTTTCTCTCTGTTGTCCAGGCTTTTGACACTTTGGAGTTCTCTTTCTGTCCCTTCCTCCGTTTACTCAGTGACATATCACACCAATTCAACTACCCCCAGCCTCCTCCCTCCAAGTCCACTGCAGTGGTCCTGGATCAGGCCTGAGTGCTTGCTTGCTTTCTTTCCTTTTCCTTCCTCCCTCCCTTCTCTCTCTCTCTCTCTCTCTCTTCCTCCCCTCTCTTCCCTTCCCCTTTCCTTTCCTTTCCTTCCCTTTCCCTTTCCCTTTCCTGAAGTTTCGCTCTTGTCGCCCAGGCTGGAGTGCAGTGGTGCAATTTCAGCTCACTGTAACCTCTGCCTTCCAGGTTCAAGTGATTCTTGTGCCTCAGCCTCTGGAGAAGCTGGGATTACAGGCACGTGCCATCATGCCCGGCTAATTATTGTATTTTTAGTAGAGACAGGGTTTCCCCATGTGGGACAAGCTGGTCTCGAACTCCTGACATCAAGTGATCCGCCCGCCTCGACCTCCCAAAATCCTGGGATTACAGGCGTGAGCTAGGCCGGCTTGCCTTCTTATCAGGACAGTTGCGGCTATCTGCCAAAGCGAACATCCTAAAACAGGAACTAAATCATTCTCTTACTTAAAAACACCTCTGTTGGTGTCTCATCTACATTATTAAAAATCTATCTCCTTAGCCTGCCTTCACTGCACTCTTGTTTGTCCCCAGATTCTCACTTATTTCTCATGTACCTTAGGCTTCACTGAAACTGGACTCTGGTGCCTTACTTGGGCCATTGTTCACCCATTTCCTCCTTTTTCTGCTTGCAGAAAAGTCTTGCTCATCCCTGAAGGTAAACTTAAACTCCATCTCCTCCATAAATCAACACAGTGTAAAGACCACTGGTTTTGGACTCAGGTTGACTTGGATTCTTACACTGTCTCTCTTTTCGGGGGATGTCATTTAATTCTTCTGAAACTCAGAGTTTTCATCTGTTAGAGAAAGACAAAAATACCTACCTTGGAGGATGATTGTGAGGCTCAGGAATAATGGGAATATAGTAGGAGCTGAATTGAAAGCATTCTGATTATTTCCGTGGTCACTATTGCCGCCCCACCACACCTGATTGCAGCCCCTGGTGCTACACCAGCTACATTTGCTTCGTGTGACAGCAGGTTGTGGACAAGACTGCCTTGACCACTAGACTGCAAGCTCGCTGTAGGCCAGGCTCACGATTCGCCCCCGGATCTCCCAGCCCTGGCACCGAGCCGGCACTGGGGGCGCTCCATGACTGCAGAATAAGTGGAGAAAGCGACAGGGATAAACGTAGAAAAACAAGCACAGACAGACGGAGAGAGGGCAGCCTGGGAGGCAGGTTTTTCCGGGAGTCTCCACCGAAGGACAGGGAGGGCGGAGTCAGAATCCGGGGCTGGGGCCTGGCTCGGGAGGCGGGGCCTGGTTCGGGGGCGGGTCTTGGCGCGGACCCCGCCCCGGTCCGTCTGCGAACGTGCTCCGCTGCCTCAGTCCGCCCGCCGCTGCGCCCCGGCGTGCAAGTGAGCCTCTCAGCTGACCCGCGGGCCGGGGTGCGGAGCCGACATGCGCCCGCTGCTCAGCCTCCTTCTGGTCTTCGCTGGCTGCACCTTCGCCTTGTACTTGCTGTCGACGCGACTGCCCCGCGGGCGGAGACTGGGCTCCACCGAGGAGGCTGGAGGCAGGTGCGTAGCGGGAATCCAGGTTTGGGTCAGAGGAAGGGAGCCAGGTCCAAGGACCTGGGCTGGGAATCGGGAGATTCGGGTTCCGGTATCGGAGGCGTTGGGAATTGAAGTGCTCTTGTTGAACTGGAATCCGGGTCTGGTATCTGGACCCGCGTCCACACGGTCTCGGACAGGCGGGTGAAATGAGAGCCCGGTCCCGGGCCTGACTGGGACCTGTGTGGTGCCGGCTGCGGGGTGTGCAGGGCGTCACGCCGCGGTGCCTTTGGTTGGATGGATTTGCCGAGGGAGACGCGGCGCTGAGCCTGCCCGCGCCGTTGCTTTCCCAGTCCCAGCCCTGGGCCCCATTTCCAGCCGACCTTCGCCCCGATGCGGACCCCCAGCCCCTTCAAGTCCACTTTCAGCTGCCTCTCCTCCACCCTACCCCACTTCCGTCAGGTCTGCCCTTGAGACTTTAGACGTTAGGTCTTCAGGAGAAATGTTGCATGGACAACTTTAAATTATTCGCAAATTAATTATCGGCTCTGCCCCTCTTCCTGGTTGTCTCTACTTTTACCTTTTTTTCACACCCCCCCCGCCCCCGGGCCGGAGTCTCGCTCTGTCACCCAGGCTGGAGTGCAGTGGCGCGATCTCGGCTCACTACAACCTCCTGCTTCCGGGTTCAAGCAATTTTCCTGCCTCAGCCTCCCGAATAACTGGGGCTACGGGCGCGCGCCACCACGGCCGGCTAATTTTTGTATTTTTAGTAAAGACGAGGGTCTCACCATGGTGGCCAGGCTGGTCTCGAACCTCAGGTGATCCGCTTACCTCAGCCTCCCAAAGTGGTGGGATTACAGGCGTGAGCCACCGCGCTAGGCCTACTTTTCCCATTCTAATGAACGACTGGTCGAGGCAGGAGGCAGAGCAATACTTACGTGGCTGGTTTTTATGAGTGCTGCATACTCTTTATAAAGTGCATGGAAGTGTGCGTAGTACACCATTGTGTGGTCAAGGGAATTACTGATATTTGGCTATTAAGGCAACTGTTTTCAGTTATTGTATTCTTTTGCTCTAGTTAAGAAGGCTCTGCTGTGGGTGTGGGACATACCAAGGGAAGCATTCTCATGAGAAGTGGGAGGGTTTGCTCATAATTAATCAGTGATGGATTCAAGGACTGTTCAGATGGTAGAGGCAAGGTAGCTTTTATACTGTAACTTTTGGACAGGATTCAAAGTGCACTGAGGACCAGATTAAGAGCAGAATGAAATAGTAGGCTCTTTAAAGAGTTTGATTCAAGCCTGACATATTATCAAAAAAGTTACGTTTGTAGTATGGGATAGATATACTTGCCTGAAGAATCTTTAATTGGCTTTATAGTGAATGCTAAAAAGTCGTTTTACTTGGCACCTCAGGAACAGTTTGAAATCTGAATTGTTCTTGGTTTGTGGGGGAGGCAATGTCCTTGAAAGGAAGGCAATTTAGGACATTTAGAACTTGCCTGGAAATGAATCCATTTGCCTCTTAAGAACAGATTCTAAAATCCCAAAGCTAAAGGGGAACTTAATGACTATTTAGCACCAACCCCTCATTTTTAGATAAGGAAACAGACCCAGGGACTAGTCCAAGGACATACAACAGAAAGTAGCAGGGTTGGGATGCTAACCCAGGTCTCTTGCTTCCAAACTAGGGCTCTCCTGTCTGTCTCTGCAACGTCGTATCAGGTTGTCTGTCATTGGGAGTGTATGTGTTCCCAGCAGACCAGATAATGGGCATATTTATAAACCTACTCTGAAAGGAAGACACAGCGAATGACTCTCGTGGGCACTGGGCTGATCTGAACTCATGTTTCCATCTGCTTTTCCAAATCCCCAGGTCCCTGTGGTTTCCCTCCGACCTGGCAGAGCTGCGGGAACTCTCTGAGGTCCTTCGAGACTACCGGAAGGAGCACCAGGCCTACGTGTTCCTGCTCTTCTGCAGTGCCTACCTCTACAAACAGGGCTTTGCCATCCCCGGCTCCAGCTTCCTGGTCAGTGTCCTGCCCTCCCTCCTACCCTGTAAAATTCGGATACTCCCCTGTAACCTCCTGGGAGTGTTGTGTGGGGATGATTAAACGTGACAGTGGGTGTAGCGGGGCTGGCACACAGTGGCCCTCAGCGTGCCTACTGTGGGATTGAGCACTGAAGGGGGAGACACTGACAGCTTCCTTTTGTACTGCTTCCCTCTCCTGCCCCAGCATGTTTCTCTCCTCTAGGCTGAGGCTGGACCTGCTCAAGCAGTTTCCTTATTGGAAACTAGAAGAAAAGCAGACATGTCCAAGAGAGGCAGGGGAGGTGTGTGGGGCTTGGGGTGTGGGGCTCGGGGTCAGGGGCTGACTCCTTGAGGCTTCCCTGTGTCTGTCTTCTGTCTTGGACTGATTCCTCTTCAGGGTTGCGAGCCAGCTGCTGCTTGGTGGGGGCTCCACATCCAGACCTGAGGATGAACCCTGACTCTGCCTGCTGTGGTCTTGGGGAAGATACTTAATCTCTCACCTGTAGAATGGGGCAAGGATGGCATGACTCAGGGATGTAGTGAGGATTACACAGGTCATGTAGTCAAGCACTTAACACAGTGCTCAGCAGCTCCCCCTCTTCCCAATACCAAGGCTTCCTTTTACTTTCTGTCTTGGATCCCATGTTTTGTCAGGATGATGTCTAGCAGCCAAAATGCATTTAGGAAGTATTGGTTCACTTTTCCCTTTTTCTTAAACTAAGACGTCTTCAAATGTCGGCTAGAGCTCTGGTCAACATGGAACCCCCGGGATTAGCATACTACATGGATGTAATTCCAGCACAAAGCAAAGAAACAAGACATCTTATATAGCTTGTGTGGTCCCACCAAGGGAAAATTCATGGTTTGTGTTCATCTTTTAAAATAGTAAAAATACCTTGTGAATTTCATTTCTACTTTCTTGGAGCCCCAGTGATTGCAGAATCTACCACAACCACAGATCCCATTTAATTCTCTCCTGCCCCCTGAGGCTTTTATCCTTATCCTCATTTTCAAGGCGAAGAGACTGATGCCAGGTGTAGTTCCCAGTCTTTTCATAATTTTTCAGTCACCTCTTTAAATGGCAATTAGGACCTGGGGCAGTGCTCACACCTGTAATCCTAGCACTTTGGGAGGCTGAGGTGGGAGGATCACTTGAAACCAGCCTGGACAGGAGTTTGAAACCAGCCTGGGCAACACAGTGAGACCCCATCTCTACAAATAATTTTTAAAAGTAGGTGGATGTAGGCTGGGCGCGGTGGCTCACGCCCGTAATCCCAGCACTTTGAGAGGCGGAGGTGGAGGCAGAGGTGGGCGGATCACGAGGTCAGGAGATGGAGACCATCTTGGCTAACATGGTGAAACCCCGTCTCTACTAAAAAATACAAAAAATTAGCCGGGCGTGGTGGTGGGCACCTGTAGTCCCAGCTACTCGGGAGGCTGAGGCAGGAGAATGGTGTGAACCCAGGAGGCGGAGCTTGCAGTGAGCCGAGATCGTGCCACTGTGCTCCAGCCTGGGCCACAGAGCCAGACCCCGTCTCAAAAAAAAAAAAAAAAAAGGCCGGGTGCAGTGGCTCAAGTCTGTAATCCCAGCACTTTGGGAGGCCAAGGCGGGCGGATCACAAGGCCAAGAGTTCGAGACCAGCCTGGCCAATATGGTGAAACCCCGTCTCTACTAAAAATACAAAAATTAGCCGGGAGTGGTGGTGGACGCCTGTAGTCCCAGCTATTTGGGAGGCTGAGGCAGGGGAATCGCTTGAACCCAGGAGACAGAGGTTGTAGTGAGCCGAGATCGGGCCCCTGCACTCCAGACTGGGAGACAGAGTGAGACCCTGTCTCAAAAAAAAAAAAAGTAGGTGGATGTGGTGGTGTGTGCCTACAGTCCTAGCTACTTGGGAGGCTAAGGCAGGAGGATCACTTGAGTCCAGGAGTTTGAAGGTGCAGTGAGCTATGATCATGCCACTGTACTCCAGCCTGCATGACAGAGCGAGATCCTGTCTCTTAAAAATAAATAAATAAGGCAATTGGGTTTTAGCTGGAAAAAAGCAGTGAAGGAGGAGGGAACCTATGACTCTCAGGCTCCAAGATGAGGTTGCTGGTAGCTGCCAGATGGTCACATGCCTGAGGGTTTGTTTTCTTTGCAGAATGTTTTAGCTGGTGCCTTGTTTGGGCCGTGGCTGGGGCTTCTGCTGTGTTGTGTGTTGACCTCGGTGGGTGCCACATGCTGCTACCTGCTCTCCAGTATTTTTGGCAAACAGTTGGTGGTGTCCTACTTTCCTGATAAAGTGGCCCTGCTGCAGAGAAAGGTAAGGGGAGGGGTCACATCTGAGAGCTGGGACCCCAGAAAGTCACCACGTGCATGGCCTTAAGAGAAGCAAGTGGCAGGGATTTCCCACAGTGCTCTTCCACACTGTCTCAGGAGGTCCTAGGGGTTCTTTTGATGTCTTCAGGAGACATAGACCTGGGATCAAATCCCAGCTCCATCATTACCAGCTCTGTGACTTTGGGCAAGTTCTTGACTTCTCTGATCCTCAGCACCTCTATTTTAAAATGAGGAAAACAATCTGTCCCTGAAGGGTTGTTGGAAGAATTGGGAACAGATTATGTAAAGTGTCTAGAACAGTGCCTGGCACCAGCAAGTTTTCAATACCTGGAAACCCTTTCTACTTCTTAACAGCTTTCTTCTCTTTGGCTACAGGTGGAGGAGAACAGAAACAGCTTGTTTTTTTTCTTACTGTTTTTGAGACTTTTCCCCATGACACCAAACTGGTTCTTGAACCTCTCGGCCCCAATTCTGAACATCCCCATCGTACAGTTCTTCTTCTCAGTTCTTATCGGTAAGATGCTAGTGGGGTAGTTTTGAGTCTTCAGAGCTGTCACACTGGGGGTCTGCCCTGGGTTATTGGCCACATGAGCATGTGCCTGCTTCTGAGAACACAGGCTCACAAAGTGTGACTTCAAGCCTTATGATCTAAAGAAATGATTCCTGATTTGAGATCTACTCAGGCTTCAACATGAAAACCCATAAAAATACTTTTGGACTAAATGAAGATTGTTCATTGCATGGCTGTATGCGCTGGGCACTGGGATTAGAAGAGATAGTCTGTGTAAAGCATACAACTTGGCCCGTAGTAAGTACTCAGTAAATGCTAGCAGGAAGAGCAGGGTTGGAATGAGGGTATGTGTCCATGAGTTTTGAGTGAGGACAGAAGAAAGGAGCAGAGCAAGGGACTTCCTGTCTGGTTTTTGGCCACTGTTTTGATTAAGTTCTGCCTTAGGAAGAGCTGGCATCAATGAGGTTCCTTCCTGCCTTTTGACAATTGCACAACCTGCGGCAAACTACTTACCCTCAATGGGCCACCTGGCTAGGAATAGAGCAGTGTTTCTCAAAGTGTGGGCCTTGGGCCACCTTTATCAGATTGGTAGGGTCGGGGGCTTGTTGAGAATCTAGATTTGGGGCCTACTCGAGACCTACTGAATCAGAATCCTGGGAGTGGAATCTGGGAATATGCATTTTAATCCAGTTCCTAGTCATTTTCAAACTGCAAACCCAGTCGTTCTCAAACTGCAAACCTATTAAGAATCGCCTGCAAATCTATTAAAAATCACTTGGAGGCCAGGCTCAGTGGCTCACACCTGTAATCACAGCACTTTGGGAGGCTGAGGCGGGCGGATCACTTGAGGTTGGGAGTTCAAGACCAGCCTGGCCAACATGGTGAAACCCCGTCTCTACTAAAAATACAAAAATTAGCCTGATGTGGTGGTGTGCGTCTGTAATTCAACTACTTGGGAGGCTGAGGCAGGAGAATCACTTGAACCTGGGAGGTGGAGGTTGCAGTGAGCTGAGAGGATGACACTTCACTCCAGCCTGGGTGACAGAGTGAGGCTCCATCTCAAAAAACAAAAACAAAAAACCAAAAAAAAATCACCTGTGGAGATTTTAATCCCTAAGCTAAGGCTACACATCATCAGCTGGTGACACTGTTAAAAACACATCCTCGGGCTCCACCCCAGAAATTCTGGTTACTTGGTTCTGGGGTAGTGCCCAGGAACCTGTATTTTACACATCAACTAAATCACCTCTGGGGTAGGACTCAGGGATCAGGATCTTTTGATGTTTTCCAGGTGATACAAGTAGTTAATCCTTAGAAGGGATTCTGCTGGATCCTGAGTTTTGCAGTCTACTGAATTAGATGATATCTAAAGTTTCTCCTTGCCTTTGACAATTATATGACCTCCAGCAAGCTACTTGCTCTGAAGGGGCCACTCATCCAGATAAGGGGCTGGGACTAGAGCAGTGTTTCTCAAAGTAGGGGCCTTGGACCACCTTTATCAGAGTGGTAAAGTGCTAACATCCTATGAGATCAGTGATGCTGCTTTCTCCATACTGGAAGAAAACCACCCTCCTTAAGCCTAATGCAAGGATCTCTTTCTCTTCAACCTTCCTTAGAGCCTAGAGGGAAACACGATTCAGGGCTTCTAGGTCAAACAGAGCAAAACTGTGGTTGAGCAGCTGCTATTAATAGGGGATACCTGAGAGAAATGGAGACCTTAAATAGAAGCAAGATCTACCACAGCCAATTCTGGTCATAGTGGCTTTCAGGCAAGTGCCTCAGGCCCTCAGCTAGTGGGGGTTTGCGGCTTCTAATTACCTAGGTGGCTTGGCAAGATTCTGGAGGCCAGGCTTCCTGTCCCCTATCTCACAAGCTGTGTGACCCTGAGGGGTCTGGGATCTTCATCTCCTGTATGCTTCCTCTCCTATAGAAGAGGAATGGACTATCAGAGGGTTCCAAACCAATCAGAATCTCGGGATGGGAGTGGAGAAGGGGCTTTTAAAATACAGGTTCCTGGGCACTACCCCAGAACCAAGTAACCAGAATTTCTGGGGTGGAGCCCGAGGATGTGTTTTTAACAGTGTCACCAGCTGATTGTTCTGCAGCTAGCCTGGTCAGCCAGTCAGACTTTTGGAATACAGTGGATTTGATGACATCTTTGAGACAGTGCAGAATGTGAATAGTACTTCTTTTAAAAAACTGTCAGCAATGGCACTTCTCTCTTTACTTTGGCTGTTGGGTACTCAGAACCAAATTTGGGGCCCACTTTTAGCAAACAGGTGAACCTTATGCATTTTTCTAGTAACTGTACTCCCTGATGTCTTGTATTCTTCTGCACACATTTTGCTTTTCCTATTTGAAATTTTAATTAATTAATTAATTTATTTATTTATTTTTGAGACAGAGTCTAGCTCTGTCGCCTGGTCTGAAGTGCAGTGGTGAGATCTCGGCTCACTGCAACCTCTGCCTCCCAGGTTCCAGTGATTCTTCTGTCTCAGCCTCCTGAATAGCCAGGATTACAGGTGCATGCCACCACGCCCGGCTAATTTTTATGTTTTTAGTAGAGACAGGGTTTCACCATGTTGGCCAGGCTGATCTCGAACTCCTGACCTCAGGTGATCCACCTCGGCCTCCCAAAGCGCTGGGATTACAAGCATAAGCCACTATTCCTGGCCCTATTTTAAAATTATCTTATAGTAGTATGTATTATTTGTGTAAATATCTCAAGTTCTTTTGTTGAACAAGACAGGTATATATGGGAAGTGAGGAAAGGAGGGAAAAGAAAAGAAGGAAAGAAGGGAAAGAGTTAATATGTGTAAGGGTCAAGAATCAAGCAAAAAAAAAAAACTGTAGTCACTGTTCCTGGTGACATTTCTGAATTTTTATTTTCTTAATTTTGCTGCTGTTAGTAACAGGTACTTTTCCCTTTTCTTCTTGCAGGTTTGATCCCATACAATTTCATCTGTGTGCAGACAGGCTCCATCCTGTCAACCCTAACCTCTCTGGATGCTCTTTTCTCCTGGGACACTGTCTTTAAGCTATTGGCCATTGCCATGGTGGCATTAATTCCTGGAACCCTCATTAAAAAATTTAGTCAGAAACATCTGCAATTGAATGAAACAAGCACTGCTAATCACATACACAGTAGAAAAGACACGTGATCTGGATTTTCTGTTTGCCACGTCCCTGGACTCAGTTGCTTATTTGTGTAATGGATGTGGTCCTCTAAAGCCCCTCATTGTTTTTAATTGCCTTCTATAGGTGATATGGACACTGTGCATCAATGTGCAGTGTCTTGTCAGAAAGGACACTCTGCTCTTGAAGGTGTATTACATCAGGTTTTCAAACCAGCCCTGGTGTAGCAGACACTACAATGGATGCCTCCTAGAAAATGCTGTTTGTGGCCGGGCACGGTGGCTTACGCCTGTAATCCCAGCACTTTGGGAGGCCGAGGTGGGTGGTTCACAAGGTCAGGAGTTCAAGACCAGCCTGGCCAAGTTGGTGAAATCCTGTCTCTATTAAACATACAAAAATTAGCCAGGCATGGTGGCATGCGCCTATAATCCCAGCTACTTGGGAGGCTGAGGCAGGAGAATTGCTTGAACCCAGGTGGCAGAGGTTGCAGTGAGCCGAGATCACACCACTGCATTCCAGCCTGGGTGATAAGAGTGAGACTCTGTCTCAACAAAAAAAAAAAAAAAGGAAAGAAAAAGAAAATGCTGTTTGTATTATATTTTGTGGTCTAATAAGGAGCTCAGGATAGCCTGTTGTATTTGCCTCATGCCAGCCCCTGAGCTGCCTTGGGAGAAGATGCTGACCGTCCTTGTCCAGAGTACCACTTTTGCAGAGTGACAGGCTGTTGGGACAGATGTCCTCCTGTTGCATCTTTGTGGATGTTTGGTACTGATGATGACATGGGAACCCACATCACTGACACCACTCTTCATCTTCTGTTCGTCTCTTGAAGAGCATTTCTTTTGTACTTTTTTGCTGATGACCTACCTCTTCATAAGCCAAGTGAAACAAGTTGACGAACTGCCTAGGACTTCCACGTATTGCTCACATGCATGATGATTTCTGTCATGCTCTTGTGTTCAGACACACTGATGTTACCATGTATGTCAAACCTACTTGTGATTGCATGTCCTGACAGTTAAGCTGATTGCAAACAGACTATTAAATATGAATGGAGCAAACGCTGTATGTTATGGATATGTTCTGGAGAAATTCTTATCCATCTGGATGGGGTAGGGCCCTTGACTCACCTGAATCAGATGACCAGGCAAACATTTTATCTGTCATTTCTGCAGGAATCCCTTCTGTGTCATGCTAGGAGAATGAGTTCAGTATATGGGGCCATCAGGCAGTATACCTTCTGAATGTTTTTCATTTTTTTATTTGCTGAGAGTAACCAAAGAATAATTGCATCTTTTAATAATTTTATGTCTTAATTCAAAGGGAAACCTTGGCTTCTGATAACTTTGTTGTGTTGTATCTTAATGCGCTAAGCTGTCATTACTTCCTCTAGCTGCAGTACGGAATTGGCATGGACCTGGATGAATGCTTCCAAAGACAGAGGGACCTTGGCACCTAAACTGACCAGCCCTGTGATCCTGCACCCCGCAGGAGTATCTCATCAGGACTTACCAGACCGTGGCTCTTGGACATCATCTGCTGGGTTGATGATTTGGTTTGGCCAAGGGTCTTACCAAAACTTTAATCTAGGCCTCTTGTTCTACATGAATTCTTGGGAATACTCATGTTCCATAGGGAGAGTGCATTCCCAGGTGATGGTTTTCGGTTATGGTATGATCCTTTCACACCAAGGATTTCATTGTTGAAAACGTGTTTCTTTACAAGAAGCCTTGATAATGAGAGTGGGGGAAGGAGGCAGCAGACTTTGAAGACTGTGGCCCTTGGTGTTCTGGAGTAGGGGGAGGGAAGGAGAAATGGGTTTTCCACAGCATCGCAAGTGTGTGCCCTTTGCCCCTTTTCAGGAATCTTAGATTTGTCTCCCTCCCTCCACCCCAATGATTTTGCAATAATGTGCCTTATCAGTTGTGAGTTTACAGGCAAAGCAATTTTCCAAATAAATGGATATAAGTGTTCTGTGTGGTGCTTGTTTGAACATGTTAACTTTCAACTACCCTTGCCAGTGGAAATTAGGATTGGCTGAAAATCAGACAGTCTAAAATGGTGTTTTAAGCTTTCCACTCTCAGGATGCTTCTTACCAAAATAATTTATTGGAAGCCAGATTTTCATCTTCTTTTTCTCTCTCTGCTCCCTGTATAGTGGGGTCACTAGTAACAGGAGTAGCTACCAGATGGGCAGCAGGAAAGTATAGGGAAGAGGCAGAGTGCTGGTCTAACCTTTACAGAATAGTCAAGAAGAGGCTGTCACCAAATACAATGATGATTGCCTCTTCCTTTCGTGGCTGTGTCAAATATAAGAATCACAAACTAGCTTTCTCCATTACCTGTTTTTTTGTGGCTGCAGGAAACCCAGTCATGGAAAGTCTTCCTTTCCCTCAAGTTCTGACAAGTGCTGAGATTGTTAAGGCAACTCTCGGGACGCAAACGGTACATTTAGAAAAAGACAGGACTAGGAAACAGTGAAGTACACTTTTTGTTTAATTCCATGCATTTGTTTGCTTTGATAGTCATTCTTGTTCCCATTGCTGTTCAATACAGAGAGGGAGCCGGCATCAGAAAACACTGGGAGCTGGGGACTGACAGTACGGGAGACCAGAGGGGAGGCAGGTAAGGACGTTCATTTGGAGACTTAACCACAAAAGAGAAATGCATTTGCTCCAAGTCCATAGGAGCTCAAATTATTGTAATAAAGCATCAAAGAGGGTCTTCCCACTTCCAGAGTCTGGGAAGTGGTCACTCTGGAGGTGAAGAGCCACTGGGGTGATATGGGCGAAGATGGGACATCTTCCTAATAGCTTGCACATGCTGGCCAGGATTCCCTTGGCCTGCAGTCACTGGAGGACCCTGTCCACCTGGTCACTGGACAGCAGCCTGGGGCCAGGAGCCAGCGATCCCTGAGTGCTGTGAAGTGGCTCTGGAGAGCAGACCTGGGATGCTGCTGGGAGCTTCCTTACAGTGGTCTTGCCATCTGCTTAGGGCTCTACTCTGTGAAATCCTGCCATTGTACCCTGGCCACGTGACAGTTAACAAAAGCCTTAACCCACCTCTTGTTTCTCAGAGCAGTGATTTCAGAGCTCTCCTCTTTAGCCACCTGTCCCTGAGAAATGCTCCAGGTTCCACAAGGGTCCTCTGCTTAGCCTAGTTCAGTCTAACTTGAATAGGCATTTGCAGTATCAGTTGTAACATGCAAACAAGCAGATTAATATGATTCTAATGTGCTAGTCTGTGAGGTTGGTAACACTGGTGGTATGAGTATCCTGGGATGTTTGTCCTATGAAATCAGCAAAGAAGAAACATTTTGCTGCCTGGAAAGGCACTAAATTCATACTGACAGTACAAGTCAAAGTCTCGAAAAGAACGTCACATTATTTTGGTACATGAGTCTCGTAGAGTCTAAGAAAGAAGCAAGTAAATGGGACTTATATTAATTTACTGTTTATAAAAGGTGAGGGAGGAACATATTCATTCAACAGAATTAAATGTGAATGAAGAGACATTTTGGAATTGGATACATCAGTGATTGGTGTTCCTTCAATTGGAATTGTTGTCCAGAAGGGCAGTGGGTGGAGGGAAGTGACCTTTCCCCTTTCAGTGGTACCACCCTTGACACCACAGATGGAGCCATAAGAGAACACTATCACAAGGTCAGGAGATCGAGACCATCCTGGCGAACCCGGTGAAACCCCGTCTCTACTAAAAATACAAAAAACTAGCCGGGCGAGGTGGCGGGCGCCTGTAGTCCCAGCTACTCGGGAGGCTGAGGCAGGAGAATGGCGGGAACCCGGGAGGCGGAGCTTGCAGTGAGCTGAG